>NW_026922578.1:0-20217 GCF_032062105.1 Saccostrea cuccullata
TCGTATATTTGTTTAATAAGGACATATGTGTATAAGGCATAATAAACCTTATATGTCCTTGAGAGCCATTTAGGTTCTTACGCACTTATTTGCACTTTATTTATCATTTACTAATTATGTGTTTGAGTTAATATTGTTGTAAATATTAATGTTAATTATTATTGGTCAGCGATGATGAATTATCATAATTAAATCAAAGATCAATATCTGTACATTTACGTGGTCAGTATCCATTATTGATATTTAATAATTAATTGAATCGGAAATGGCTTAATAATATTAACTGACCACAATCAATAATTAATATTAGGACGATATATATATTCTAAGACAGGCGGAAGACAGATCTAGAGAGAACAAGAACTTTATACAAACGTTTCAGACGTACCACTATACGAAGTTTGCGCCCCCCTGTACTAGTTACTAGCTTGGCTTCCAGTGGATATACCAAGTACTAACTCTATAATATTTTAACTGTACCAGTGCTGACAACATTGTTCTAACTGTATATGCATGAACGTTTATATTGTGCAACAGTGACATAATAAATATATTATATAACCAAATAAAAAGCACTGTGTTATATTCGTGAATGGACCGAAAAGCATGATGGTCTACTACGTTTTTACTACAAACACGTGAGTTAAGGATTGTCAGTACGTGAGCACACCTCAGAGTTGGTTGCTTTTTGTACCGAGGAATAAACACGTGCAAGTGTCTTTTCACTGGCAGTACAGCACGGGGAAACTCTAAACAAACCGATCTGTACAATGGAGTGGGGAAAATTTTAATCTTTATCATTGTTAATCATTTGTATGCAAATATTAGCATGGGATTAGTAGATAATAATGTACAAAATGGATTAAGCTTGTTAATGATTGGGGAAATTCATCAAAACTTTTCGAGAGCGATTTAAAAAACTATCCTTTTCGAAAAACATATGTAGTATCCCAGCAGGCATTTCAACGTTGATTCAACGTTGAATCAACGTTGCACTTCAACGTTGAATCAACGTTGAATTTTGGTTGCATATGAAAGTTGAGGCAACGTTAAAATATAACGTTGTTTCAACGTCAATTTTCATCGTTGAATAAACGTTGAAAATAGGTTGAATTTTTGGTTGATATATGGTTGAATTTTGGTTGCAAATGAAAGTTGATGCAACGTTGAAGCTTCAACGTTGTTTCAACGTCAAATATCAACATTGAACAAAAGTGAACATTGGTTGTAATTAGGTTGAGATTTGGTTGATATTTACCTGTTGAACAAACGTTGATATTTGGTTGAAATCACGTTGAATTCATATTACATTTTGCTTTATAAACAAATATATTTCAAATTCTAATATTTTTTTTTATTCAAATTGTGTAATATTTATATAAGTTATAATCCAGTATTACGATTGTGATAGAATTCATTTTAGTTTGTATTTTAAAGACAAACACAAATTTGGATTCAATCACTGAATCTCAAAAATCACTGTTTGACAAAATTTATATTCCTGGTGAAAAGGGGGTTATCACAGTTATGACATCAAGGTTCTTCAAAGTACGCGTCTGTCTTACACTACTAAGTTCCACAAAGTGGCGGATCCATTGATTTTAATCACACATATACATCTGTAGTTAAGTTCTACGAATGAAAGAAATGAACAGGAGAATCCACGCTCTAAAGCAACAGCCTATTAATAAAAGAAATAAAGATGTGAAAGAAATTTCTTCGATACAACGAACGTAACACGTTATTTCAATTGATAAAAATAAATATACATGAATAACTTAAAAAAAAAAACGACAAAGGAAAATTTTCCGGTACTTGGATATAATTAACATGATAAAAAAAGAATTAGAGTTAACATCATATTAAAATTTGTATTAGTATGCTTATAAAAAATATTACTAAAGAAAATGTTATTGACATACATAGACATAGTGTACTTACTTGCATTCCTTTGTTTAATTTTCACGGGCGAAGAATCTGATGCAATCAAGGCTGACTATATACAATCACTTCCCTCATCACTGGTTGATTGAACCATAAGATGAACTAAAATTGATTTAATTGTATAATATATTAGTATTCTTATATTTCATGACCAAATGAATATCAACAATACACATAATACACGAACAAAGGATGAGGATTTCACGTAGATTTCACATATGCTTATAAAACAAGAATTAAATTATGTACAGATACTAAATAAACTTAATTTTTTAAATCCATGAAAAGGAAATAATACCTACTGAGCAGAAGTTGATATTCCAGCCTTAATCCTTGTGTATGTATCTTGAAAACACAATAAATATGAACAGCGCGCACTTCTTGTCGATCAGTTGAATTCAAATTTTGACCTAGATAAGGCTGCAGCTATACTCTGCCCAGCAAGAAAATTGCATAACAAGGTTATCCTGACACTGAAACTGACCAACTAAGCGAGAGGCACTCCTTATCTGATAACTCGAAGGTTTTTGAGGAGTGGATCTTAAATAAGTAATGTTAATTGTCAGTGTGAAAATTATGTGTTTATTTGAATTTTTCTTTTCTATATTTTGTGAAAAGAAAGATTATAGAATTAATACACACAACAAAAGCACAATCTGATAAAATAAGACTTCCTAGATTCGCTCTGTATACATTGTAACATTTTGCGCAAGAGTATACGGCACGGATCTATATGAGTCTAATTTTAAGAACATTAATTCAGAATAAATAATTATTTTTATTAATTCTAAATTAACATGGAATTACAGTGAGATGTTGGATAAAGATATCATTATTTATTTAATGCTTGTATTTAACATATTTTATAAATATGTATTTAAAAAAAAAAAAAACTATATTTACAATTTATTAAATTTCACAATGGTACTAGATGAACTAGCTGGCACAACTCTTTTGAGTAAATCAATTCATAATGCAAGTGTGTCATTTATTACCATAATGTATAACTATATATACATGTACAATATTTTCTAGCAATGCATACAGCCATGTGTATCTTGCGAAAAGTCGCATAAATTAAGAGTTAAAGACACCTTTATATTTTGACCTTGAAACTAAAATATGCTCAATACCCATTACCCGTTCTTTTCTTAACTTTCCTAAAGTTGAAAATACGTTGGATCTTCCACGTTGTTTCAACGTTGAAATCAACAAACAGTCAACTTTGCATTTTTAAACCTTGTTTCAATTCTATAATATCAGAAAATACTCAATGTTGAAAACATGTTGAATATTCAACGTTGTTTCAACATTGAAATATCAATAAACTTCAAAAGTTGAGAATTTGTTGCAGCTTCAACGTTGTTTCAACGTTGAAATATCAAAGAACATCAAACATTGAGAATATGTTGCAGCTTCGACGTTGTTTCAATGTTGAAATATCGACGAACATTCAACGTTGAAAATATGTTGCAGCTTCAACGTTGTTTCAACGTTGAAATATCGACCAACATTCAACGTTGAAAATATGTTGCAGCTTCAACGTTGATTCAACGTTGAAATATCGACGAACATTCAACGTTGAAAATATGTTGCAGCTTCAACGTTGTTTCAACGTTGAAATATCGACGAACATTCAACGTTGAAAATATGTTGCAGCTTCAACGTTGTTTCAACGTTGAAAAAAAGGTTGAGGATTCAACGTTGAAACCTCAACGTTGAAACAACGTTGAAATATAGTTGATCAACGTTGCAACCTATATTCCACCTCCTTTCAACGTTGAAGCAACGTTGCGTGCCTGCTGGGATTTTATGTAGTAACCCATAAATGCATTAAATGCAACTCATTGAGCTGATTGGTCGATTTATGAGTCATATTGGTTCCTCACTGAACATACGTCATAAAAAATCGTTGCCTCGACCAGCTGAGGCCAGTTCAGCAGAGCGAACGTTCGCGAGCGCTCGCCAAAATTCTTGTGATTTCTGCAGTGAAAATAAACAGAACAAGCAATTAATAGCAGTGTTTCGAGTTATGCAGGAACACAGTTTTTATTCGATTTTGGTGGACATAGGTAGATTAGGCAGCAGGCTTATTATATATACATATGAACCCTATCCACACACCACCCATGCATGGTGTCCTGGATAAAAAGCTCGAGTTCCGACGTCAATTACTGATGATCTACAGGCTCGACTGGCAAAGATACTGAAGTGTGCTATGATTGTGCGCAGGTACGCGCATGCTCGAAGTTGTCGTATGGTAGAGATACGAATATCAGTATGTTGCTGTGTATGTGTTGCAGAAAGATTGTGCATTTATAATATTGTAAGGTTTGTATGATAAGAACTGAATGCACATATAATTATAAACAATAACCAGAGCTGTCGGTTTATACATGTTCATACTATACTCCACTGACCCTGCTCCCAGCACCAGTGAAGTATTTTATGTATTAAAAATTGACAACGCTTGTAATCGTTTATATTTACATTTACTTTGTTTGACCATAATAAAAAGCATAACAAAATTACAAGTGATGAATACACACAACACACAAGACCAAATCACCGAAGTCTGTCTGGCGTATGAATACAGGGTCTATACCACTACCTTTTAAACAAAATATGTCCTTTATACTATTCATTTGTATCTTTGTGTATCTTTTAAGATTGAAAAATGAAAAAAAAACATTGTTTATGGTTTTATTTTTTTTGTGCACTATTTTTTGCTTGCGGATTTTGGTTTGAAAGCAAAAGAACTCTGGCGGGATGTTTGGATTAAGCTGTTCAAAGAGCAGTTCTATCGAAAGCAGCTTAGATGAAGGATAAGGCGGGAATTTTTATTTTTAAAAAATCAAAATTGCGGAAAATACAGGGGATAAAAAATGTAAATATAAGCACTGAATTATCATTTTTTGAAAGATGCAGTCTCAAACCTGCAATGGTGTGTGCAAAGAAATTTTCATAACGCGCTAACTCTATTTGTTTGCACACACCATTACAGTTATGAAACTGCATCTTTCAAACAAATGGTAATTCAGTGCTTAAATGTATATATATTCAGTATGAATCATACACGACTTACAATATTTTTTATGATTATGTATTCATTCAACAAGGTATAAACAGGAACACACCACCATTCACTACCGCGACCAGACAACCACTAACTCGCACATGCGCATCACACAGGTACATGATTAAGGTAACTCGTTCCTGTACACTTCAATACAAAACTCCCACCTTTTTATTAAAGGTAGAGCTTATCCGATTGGACATTTATTCAAATCACTGGATGGTTGGTAAGATTGATTGCATTTGTTTAAAATTGAGTAAACAATATTTCAGCTATATTTCGGTTAATAATTTTGTTTATTGATCGGTTTTTGACAAGCTGCTGTATCTCTGGCGGTCCCCGCGAGTCTATGCTTTATTGAAATCCAGAGAAACGATCTTTAACGTGAATTTAACCAATGAAGACATTGTCATTGAGTGAATGACCATGTTGAGTAATAACAGTTGAGGTATAATTACCGTCTTCTTTTTTTTAAAGTCTTCGGACTATGAACTTCCTCTCTTTTGTGATTGGTAGAAATAGCATAATGAGAAAATTTTCAATTGTTTCATAGGTTGAAATGCTGTTCAAGGCAAGGAAGATAACTTTCTGATGGTATAATTTTCGTAAGACTTAACAATTTTTCAATATTTCCAATCTTAAAAAAAATGACAAAACGAACAACAAAATCATCAGTAATTAATTCTAAATAACAATATTTTTAATAGCAGTAACTAAAAGGTCTCTTTATTTTCATCAAGTTGCAAATAAGATTTGATTTTTATTGCTTGCTGGCTTTAGAGTTTGTATTTATTCTTTTTCCTTTTTTTTGTTGGAAGGAGGTAACGTTTAACGAAATCGACCGGGGTTTGCCGGCAGATCTCGCTCAGTTTACGGATATGACCGATCGAAAACCATGGTAGGGCTAATAGCAGTAAAATGCTAAAGTAGAAATACGAAATCAAGAAATTCAAAAGAATAATAGGACTTAATAGATGTAGATCAGTTTATTGTTTAAGGTTGTTGCTAAAGACGGTAAGCTTTTTTTAAAAAGCTCTACTTGTAATTCACAATAGTTAACGTCGCATTAGCTGTCATGTGAACGTAATTTAATTTGCATTTTTTTGATACGCATTAGTTTGATCTGAATTAGTTTACTTCGCATTAATTTACTGCAAATTAAACTCGTCGTGTTAGTAGGGCTTATTAAGATTGTATCAAAATTCTTGATGTACCTACATTCATTATTGGAGGCCATGGTAGCTTATTCAACTTTTCTGAGCAAGCGTACAATAGGGAAGAAAAAGTTAAACAATATTTTCGGGCTGGGACATATTTAAATTATTTTCACTTGTAATTTTCTCAATAATTTTTTTAGGTTCTATAACCCATGTTTTCTGAAACGTAATACTTTCAGGAATTGAAGTAAATTTACAGGGGTCAAGCAAAAATTCTACATTTGTAAAATTTCCCATTTGTGCGTCACGGTGTCTCTTTAAATAGTAAATCAAAGTTTGTTACATGATCCGTGGGCCTGTACATTGGATAGGCAAATCTAAGCAAACTGAAAATACATATATTAATTTTACATTATTGACAATGCAAACTATTTAAAACTTTGAAAAAGAAAATGGTATATGTGTATGTTACAATAATTAAAAAACGAGCACAAGCCCGGCATAATCTACATTATTTAGGGATTGATTCTGATTATTTAGCAAATACTTTTCATGCAACTAAGTAAAACGAGTGAAAAGTAAAGCTGTTGCCTGACAGTTTTTTTTTAATTCACATGTACATGTACGCTTAAAGGTATCGTTTCATTAACAGTTTGTGTCTTTTGCTAGAATTATCCAGTTAACAATATCCTTAACTTTCAATAATAAGATGAATATGTCACCTAAGCAATTAACAGTAATATTTTATTTTCAAGCAGTGTGTGAATAATAAATGATTACTTTTTAAAACATTTGTTAATTGCCAAGATTTATTTTTAATTCCTGTTTCACCAATTTTTTAAGTGTTTAGAATCCGTCCATTCAATGCCCTTGTAGCATTATTTAGTCAAATAATTATTATTTACTTTTGGTGCTTTATAATTAATGTAAGTCAATCAAGACAAAAAAATAATTTTAACAAAAATAGCTATCGCAGGATTAATCGACGAGTTCAAACTAGAAGTCGATTTTAATATTAATATTTTCAATACTTTGGTTTATGATAAATGTCACTATTAAGAACTCCTCAATATAACACTCTCTTACTAGGGAGATCATTACGCCAAGTAAACATCGAGAACATAGGTAAGACTTTGTCAAAGTTTAGATAAGTTGTCAATAGGAGCGCTTTGAAAAGGTTTCCGGTTTCGACATATGTTGCATAAGCGCTCTACTTACATGACAAAAACAATTACCGTTTTGAAAGTATCATAAACGGTGAGGAATAAATAAAAAAAATAATCCGTGAAATTTAAGTGTTTTCACCCCCCCCCCCTCCGCCCTCAAATGACAAGTCAAGTCATTTAGAATACAATACTGTGGGTATTTTTGCATTATATACACTGTATTACAACTACGTTGAATAAATAGAGAGAAGCGTAAAAATGCATACTTATGCTACAGTTCGGTCCGGTATAGTTTTCTCTGCAGATATAGCACTCTCCATTGTTAACGTCACAAACTTCACAATTGTCTGACTTATTACAGGGCAGACAGTCCTCACTATAGTGGTCAACCTCACAACCTGCAAAAAGACTTTAAATTTTAAAGCAATCTATTTGAAATTAAAATATTTATAAGGTATTTCAATGAGGATCATATCTAAAGAAATATGATAATTACATGTACGTGCTTTTCAAGTTGACAAGTAAAATATCATCAACCGCAATGTCTTTCAACTCACCATTTATTTCTATCTCACATAGTTCAAATTCGAAAGGGCTTCTACTATCAGACCATATATAAAAGTAAATGGTTGATCCTGTTCGTTGAATATCAAAATCTACTGTGTGTGGAACGTCGGATCTAAATGCATTATAGACGTAAAATGGCCAATCATGGATGTTATCGTGTGATCGAAAATTCGTTCCGTTTGAAGAAAAATTTCCTGTAAGAGAATTTTTAATATTTTCTTAAAATTTATAATAACCATACTAAGATTGCAAAAAAGTTGTTTTTTTTTCAGTGCTTCGATCAAATTTCTTTTGTAAGCCATTTTGCTTATTCAAACAATGGGATCAACTTTTTATTGGAAATTGTGATAAGAACTCAGGTACTTGGTGTATGAACCGCCCCCTCCCTCTTCCATTTTTTTTTTCAAATCTGTTATCAAATCAGATTTTCCCTGTTTCTGTATACTAATATGCACTTATTATGTTATCGATAATGTAATCCTCTTGTCTCTTTTTAACATAACATATGTGCAAGTATATAGTTGTTTTTCAAGATATCCTAAGCTAGCTATTACTGATACATAGAAAGAGAGGCTTGTACTCTTTTCTTGTCGTCTGCCTCATCCTTATGTTTATCTTACCGTGATTGTTTAGCTAATGCATAAGAAAATTATGTACATTGTAATATGCATAAATAAATTTGATATCCATTCCATTTCCATGTAATTTTTATATACCCGATTTGTAAATATCTTGATTACATCATCTGCAGGTAGTGTTAATTTTGTTGGTGTGCACCAGCTGGGACGAAAGTGTCCGGTATTCTTAGGCATCATCCGTACGTGTAATTTTATTCGAAACATTAAATACGAGAACGAACCAGAAGTCTCTGTCGAGACTGTAGCTCTACTGGTTTATACTGAAAACAAAGGAATAGAACTGTAGCAGTTGGGACTTGAAAATTTAAAACAGCAATAAAATAAAAATGATCCTTGCTGCTCATCAAAATCAAAAACTGATGTACAGTATCTTAGTATAGTCTACTTATGTGCCAAGTTATATTGAAATCAGAACAAAACTGAGGGAGGAGTAGCATTTTGAAAGAATTTCACAGAAATTTCTATTTTTAGTAACCATGGCAACACCATTCATCGAAATCAAAAACCGATGCACAGTATTATGTATCTTAGTGTAGTCTACTTGTGTGCCAAGTTATATTGAAATCGGACCAAAACTGTAGGAGGAGTAGCATTTTGAAAGAATATCACAGAAATTTCTATTTTTAGTAACCACGGCAACACCGTTCATCGAAATCAAAAACCGATGCACAGTATTATGTATCTTAGTGTAGTCTATTTGTGTGCCAAGTTATATTGAAATCGCACCAAAACTGTAGGAGGAGTAGCATTTTGAAAGAATTTCATAGAAATTTCTATTTTTAGTAACAATGGCAACACCGTTCATCGAAATCAAAAACCGATGCACAGTATTATGTATCTTAGTGTAGTCTATTTGTATGCCAAGTAATATTGAAATTGGACCAAAATTGTAGGAGGAGTAGCATTTTGAAAGAATTTCACTGAAATTTCTATTTTTTAGTAACCATGGCAACACCGTTCATCGAAATCAAAAACCGATGCACAGTATTATGTATCTTAGTGTAGTCTACTTGTGTGCCAAGTTATATTGAAATCGGACCAAAACTGTAGGAGGAGTAGCATTTTGAAAGAATTTCACAGAAATTTCTATTTTTAGTAACCACGGCAACACCGTTCATCGAAATCAAAAACCGATGCAAAGTATTATGTATCTTAGAGTAGTGTACTTGTGTGCCAAGTTATATTGAAATCTGACCAAAACTGTAGGAGTAGTAGCTAGCATTTTGAAAAATTGTTTACAGACAGAGAGATAGACAGAAGGACGGACGACGGACGCATTACTATCGCATAAGCTCTTCTGGTCTCTGACCAGTAGAACTAAAAATCACGAATTTTCTCTTCATATTAATGACAAATTCTGTGTATATAACAAGATAGCTGTAACTAGCAAATTCTGATGAATTAATATTTACATTTAACATATAACCTTATTATAAACAACCACAAAATTTTTACAATGCAAAACATTTAAAAAGTCGGGGCTACCGTTATTGCACTTCCGTCCCATGTTGTGCACACCGACAAAATTTACTATGGTGCATACTAGAACACAAAAATAGTAAAATGGTCAACTTGATTCCAGATTTAAAAAGGGGGATATGGGGCTGGTTTCCATTCCACGAGTGCTTGTGGTTTAGAATTGCATACACGTAAAAATGTGAAATGTGTACACAGTTGTTTTTCAAGGTGTAAAATAAATACCTTTGAATATAATCCTCGACAACTTAATGCTGTATTCCTTTTGAAGGTTGATGTTAAAATGAAAATAGTGCCCGTTAAAATGTTCACAGCTGTCAACTCCATCTCCGTTGGTAAAATTTTCGGTATTAATGTCATTGTATCGACCAAAATTGTTATCATAGTAAAAGCCTGACACCATTTTACCAGTTGCTAAATTATCTAATGAGAACAAAATAATGAAAAAAATTAATTCAAGACTGATATCATTCACAGGTAGAGTAATAAATATTGACACACTGTTCATCGAAATGAAAAAAAAAAGGTTTAGGAATAAAGTATCCTCGTATAGTTTACGCGTGTGCCAAGGTACATTGAAATCAGACAAAAACTATCCAAAAAGTCGCTTTTCAGTAACCAACACTTTGTACAGTGGCATTGCTTAGGCAAGGCTATTTGCCTACTGGTAAATTCATTGTTGATCCATGGTAAGTTATACCTATATTACTACCAGGTAGGTATACGTAGTATGATATAAGAAAGCATTGTTGAAAATGTTAAAGGAATGTTATAATGACAACTTAACTGCTAGGCTTTACTTTGTCGTAAACAATTTAAAGGAAGGGGGAGGGGTTACATGTAACGTCCGTCTTCAAGTAGCCTGGATAAATTAAGACACTTCTTTGAAATATAAGACTTTTTTTTTATTTTTCTTGACCTCATTGCTCTTTATCATTCATTTTATATGGGCATTTTTTTTTTACAAATAACAGTTTCAATAAAAAAAAATCTTGAAGCGAGGGATCGTGTCAAAACCGGTAGTGCTTTTGATAAAGCATCTACCCATTGATAAAGCATAAGATTATCTCATGGGCATGCAGTATCCCCCACACGTATGAGATAAAATACTTGGACTGTAGATTATTCTCAAACTTGACATGTACACTGAAGTCAATGTAAGTTTTGTATGGTAAAAAAAATATAGAGTTTCTACTTAACAGTTTTCCCACAATAAAACTGCAATCGACTCCCTTAATAACTAAATAAAAAAAATATTTTCATTACTTATCCCATATTGTGATATTGCTCATAAGATAAAGAACACAAAAAAGCATTCTCGGGTAATGTATTTTTGTATCGTCTTCAGAGCGAAACAGTGGTATCACGTTACCCGGCTCCTGTCTGCCACGCCTTATACCTTGAGAACTGTAAGGGGTATTGGTTTCACATTTTGCACATATATTTCAAAGCAGTTAGGTTTTTAAGAGTACACCATTCCATGCTTACTGACCATGTTACAGCTGCACTCGACAATTGACCTTCTCAAGTATTTATTGTGTCGATATGCAGCAATTGCTATTTAAAATGTGACTGTAATCCCTGCTATAAAACAATGAAATACACCAACATTACGATACCTGTCTACTTTGATTTGCAGTATTACTTCAAAATTTTGAAATTTTGGGAAGCTGTGTTCTGATTAAATAAAATGAGAAATACCTGTCAAATTTTTTAGTTTCATGATGTGAAAAATCGATTGGCTTACACGGGATAATTTGCATAAATGCTGAAGGCGATTAGTGATCGTCATGAATCGAAAAAATCTGAGAGTTTTTCCTTATATCCACATGTCCTTTATTCCGCAAATTCCCGTGCAACAAGCCCCGCTCCTGTTTCTATTTGTCCTTTCCCGCACGTGATTTTTTTGTACCACGCTTTTCCATGAACCAGTAGATTTATAGAGCAAAAAAGTTTTTTTTTTTTTTACTTTTTATAGTTTCTTCAATGACATAAAATGTTAATATTTAAGTTTGATCACAGTGTAATGAATGCTTCACATTAATTTCTTTTTGGCGCCAATTGGAATCGTATTCTTTTTGAGAAACAGATTTTATATAATTTCTTACCGAAATCATTATGAGAATATTTTTTTACTATTATCACTGAAAGTCGGGGATAATTACTGTAATTCTGGTCCCCGTGTCTGTTTATCTATTACACTTTTGTTTTCACAAGATATCTTCAGAAGCATTGAAAAATAAATTAAGTGCGTAATTTTTCAAAGTGCATTGTACATAGTAACAGTGCTCCTTGTAATGATCGAGAAATTACGGAAAATCCGTCGTCAATTCAGTGTATAAATAACGGACTAGCAATTAGTATGAAAAACGTCAGACAGCATTGAATTGAGCAATTAAAGGGGTCGCTTATTTTAAAAGGAACCAACCAGGAAGATTTAAATAACCCATTTTCTTACACCAAGTCAAAAGAGCAATCGAAATGTTGGCCCTGTTACAAATATTATGAAATACACCATCATTACCGTCCCTTGACGTACTTTGCAAAAATACCCTTAACTTATGTCTGCTACATTTTGAAAAAGCAGAGTTATTATTTGCTTGTTTATGAGAACATGCCGCTTGTTGGAACTTTTTTCTTGATTTCATTTATCACACAAATTGAATTAAAAATACTGTGAAAATTAACAGAAACCGATGTACTAAAATAATCGTAACGACAGAAAATGCAGCACAGGCAGAATAAAATAAAAATAAATAATTGCAATTTTGTTTTCAATTCAGCAAATTGCTTTAGGTTTTCTTTCTTTTTGAGAAACAAAAGTTTATAATATCATTTTTACCCATTCCTAACCTTTTATCCCATTCATATAGGTCATATGATATCGTTTTCGAATCAAACAGTTATGACGAAACATGGGTTTTGCGTTAGAGCTATGAAAAATAATGAAGTGGAGTCCTATATGAAAACAGTGTTTATAAACATTGATTGTTGTGTATAAAACATGGGATAAAAAGAATCGCCAAGGCTCGGGAATATAAAACACACTACGCGTTGGATAAATATTATATAAAACTAAAATCACGTGAGATCCTATATATATATATATATATATATATATATATATATATATATATATATATATATATATATATATATATATATATATATATATATGTATCCATATTACTAATTTTGTAATATTTGATCTGTTTAATTTTGGAGAAAAAAAGTCTTATCTGTATTTTTAACATATCAAAAAAAAAATTTACAAGGCATAAATGATTTCGAAAAAATATATAAAACCTTACAAAATGCCGTTATTCCACACACATAAGAAGAAAGAAGACATAAAGATATTAAGGAACTCTTCATCTTGCTCGCCTTCCCTGATCGATCTCTAAGGTAGAATTGAGGAAAATAAGGGATTGTTTACTTTAAAAAGGTACGAACCAGGAAGATTTAAATGATTTTATTTCTTACACGAAGTCAAAAAAGTTATTAGAATGTTGGTTCTGTTTTAGAAATTTTATTATTCTGTCATCAAATGTATATGTATACTATGGCGTATATTATGGAAATCAGGTAATTTGATTTATTGTAGGGCACGGAATAAAACTCTAGAATGCTAAAAAATGAAACCTGAAATTTAATTTGGTAAAGGGTAGGATTAAACTCAAAATGTATTGTATAAGAAAAAATTAAACGCTTCAATTGGAAGAGAATATTTTGTTTAACTTATAAATATATTATCAATATTGTGTGTATTTTTTTTTTTAAATTAAATTAAATTATTCTTGTGCAGGGTTGCAAGATGGTATATCTTTTTTTTTTTTTTATTTTAGTAAACTTACCCTAATCAAATATTAGGATCCCGATATATGCCAATATCAGTTACATGTAACCTCTTTTAAAACCATTCATTTTTATGTTTTCTGTAATTTGATAAAGTTTACTTTACATTTTAAATGACTTTTTAGTTCTTTCATTAAAAAATGTAATATTTTTAAAAAGATTATTTAATAATAATAATAATAAAAATAAATATAATGATTGTTTTTTGTAAAGGGCTTTTCTACTCAAAGCGCTTTACAATACCTTATTACCCCAGCAGACCATAACAATCCAGAATCTTTCACTGTACAAGCTGCCGTTAAGGCTCTAGAACACTAACATGCTGACAATATCTTTCACTGTCTATAGCCAGGTACCCCTTTTACACTTGGGTGGAGTGAGGAAATCCGTGTAAAGTTCCTTTCCCAAGGACACAACGTCCTAAGTAAAACTCAGGTGACCTGTTGCTATTCATTTTCGTCCGTCGTCGTGCGGTGTGCGTCGTTCGTTGTACGTAAATATTTGAACATCAACAGCTTCTTCTCTACAACTACCCAACCGATTTCAACCAAGTGTGGCATCAAGCATATAATGATATGTGCGTGAAAGGGGAACAAAAATTGTGAATTTTATGGCCCCTGCCCCCCTGGGGTCTAAGGGGTGGGGCCAAAACAACTATATTTAATTCTTTTTATTTTTTTTTTATTTTAGTAAACTTACCCCAATCAAATATTAGGATCCCGATATATGCCAATATCAGTTACATGTAACCTCTTATAAAACCATTCATTTTTATGTTTTCTGTAATTTGATAAAGTTTACTTTACATTTTAAATGACTTTTTAGTTCTTTCATTAAAAAGTGTAATATTTTTAAAAAAGATTATTTAATAATAATAATAATAATAAATATGATGATTGTTTTTTGTAAAGGGCTTTTCTACTCAAAGCGCTTTACAATACCTTATTACCCCAGCAGACCATAACAATCCAGAATCTTTCTCTGTACAAGCTGCCGTTAAGGTTCTAGAACACTAACAAGCTGACAATATCTTTCACTGTCTATAGCCAGGTACCCCTTTTACACTTGGGTGGAGTGAGGAAATCCGTGTAAAGTTCCTTTCCCAAGGACACAACTTCCTGAGTAAAACTCAGGTGACCTGTTGCTATTCATTTTCGTCCGTCGTCGTGCGGTGTGCGTCGTTCGTTGTACGTAAATATTTGAACATCAACAGCTTCTTCTCTACAACTACCCAACCGATTTCAACCAAGTGTGGCATAAATCATACGTGCGTGAAAGGGGAACAAAAATTGTGAATTTTATGGCCCCTGCCCCCCTGGGGTCTGAGGAGTGGGTCCAAAACAACTAAATTTAATTTAATCTAGATCTTCTTCTTTACACCAAGCAGTCAAACTGTTTGCATGATTGTAATCAGCATTGAGCCCTTTACCATAATTGTGAAATTAATAGCCCAGGGGTCAGGGGTTCTAGTGCTTAGGTGGGGCTATGTAAATTATATAGTGAAAATGCATTAATTCTTTGAAAATCGTCTTTTCTGCTATTGGGCGTTAATTAAACTATCCAAGTACATAGTTATATTAAATTAGGCTTTCTCTTACAAGATTGATAATTCATGGCCCCAGATTCAGGGGTTCTTATGTGCTAGGGTGGGGCTACTGTGTATATAGATTATATAGTAAAAAATTCATTATTTCTATAAAAAAATTCTTTAGTCCTGAGTATTTTAATAAACAAATCAAATAAATGGTTATGTTGAATAAAGCTACCTCTTCCAAATTTGTGAAATTCATGGCCCCGGTGTCAGCGGTTCTAGTGTTAGGGCGGGGCTCTATTAATTATACAGTGAAAAGGCATAATTTCATTGAAAATCTTCTACTCTGTTCCTATTGTACGTATTAAATAAACTAACCAAGTTCTTGTTATGATGAGCAAGAATGTGTCTTCCAAAAGTGTGCATTTCATGGCCCCTGAGTTGGGGGTTCTGGGGTTACGGTTGGGCTCTATTGATTGATTGATTGATTGTATATTAATTAACGTCCCTCTCGAGAATTTTTCACTCATATGGAGACGTCACCGTATGCCGGTGAAGGGCTTCAAATTTTGACCTTTACTCGGCACTCAGGGTCATTGAGCAGTGAGGGATCTTTATCGTGATTACTATATAGAGAAATATAGTAATTCTTTAATATCCCCTGCATTGCTCCTGCATCCTCCAAAATTGTGAATTTCATGGCCCAGGGAAAGGGGTTCTAGTGTTAGGATGGGGTTCTATTTATTATTTAGTGAAAATGTATTTATTCTTTAAAAATCGTGGGTGTAAAATCAGTAAACTATGTACAAATTTATTATGAGGAAGGTCATGCCTCCTCCAGATTTTTGAATTTCAGGACCGTTGGGTTAAGGGTTTTGTTGTTTTCTAACCCGGATCTCCACGGGGCTGTAATGAATATATGGTGAAAATGCATTTGTTCTTTGGAAGTCTTTTCCTTTACTCCTTGATATTATGCCAATGATCTAAGTACATGTACATGTCAGTGATGATACATGGTGCCTCTTCCAAAATGGTTAATTTCAGGGCCCATGGGTCAGGGGTACATGGGGAGGGGGTGTCATAGTCTGAAAATAAATTAATCCTTTGAAATCTACTCTTTGGTATTAATCAAACATTTATAATCAAATGAACTTTATGATAAAATTTTCAGAATTTTGAAGTATGTGCCCCAAGGGTCTGTGTTTCCTGTGGGATGGGATGCACAACTTGTTGTAAAGAAGGATTGCATTTTCTCTTAGTTACTCTGATCTACCTATGAGAATTAAGTAACAAAGTCAGCAAGCGAGGAATAAAGTTGTGATAAGCAATGGTGCCTCTTTCAAAATTGTGAATTTTATGGCCTTAATTGGTTTAAAACATGAACCAATTCAATAGTTTGAAAGTTGTTACATTATGCTCAGGTGACCTATAAGGCCCCTGGGCATCTTGTTTTTCTAAATAAAACGAATACATATACTGACCTAGTGATATTTCTATGATAAATGTGTGTATCAAATTTTATTTCAATATGTGCAACCTCTGCAAAGAAAATGAACGGAAACTGATGGTGGACTAATAGGCCGATCCGACAGACAACAAAGCAACAATATGCTCTCATTTCGTCTAAAGAGGGACTTGAAAAAAAAACATTGTTTAAAATGCAGACCAGGAAGTGAAAATGGCGTTCACGGTTTAACATTTAATGCGTTTACTGATGAATGTAGTCTTCTAGATTACAATCAAATTCCTTTAATGTTTAAAGTCAAGAGTTTTAGCATAATTATATCTTTGTCATTGAGTATTTTTCTTCTCTTTTTACTTAAAGTAGGATACATTAATTTCGGTCTGTCCGTCCTTCAGGCTAGCTGCATTTATGAATGTAACACTCTCGTTTTGCTTAATATCTCGATAAGCCTTTAAAATTTTGTAATAAAATTTTATAAGCAGCCCCCATAGCTTGTAAAATACCGTTATTGTTTTGAGTCAAAAGGTAAAATTAAAAATATTGTTTAACACTTTCGTTTCCGCGCCCTATCAGCTTTTTTAAGTGAAATATTTTACTACAACTCCCTATGGCCAATAAAGACTCCTAATGATTCTGAGATCCAAGCTTGTAAATTCATACAAACTATCTGTGTGTAAAACTTTCATTTCCTAGCGATATCTCAAGAAGCTTTTGCAATGAAGTTGCATACCAAAACTCCCTATGGCTCCACTACCCGTCAAAACATACCGCCGCCGTTTACTCCTCTAGATTGGCACATATGCTTCGTGATCGGGAGGCCCGGGTTCGATTTTCGTTCGCGGCGCTGTGTCAAACCTAAGAGACGTTAACATAGGTAGTGATTGTTCATTCGCCAAGCGCTCGGCACTAGCAGTGAAATTCACGGGTCTTTCGGATATGACCTTAAAAACGTAGGTCCCGTGTCACGGTGGGCTTTGGCACGATAAAGAACCCACACTGCTTAATGGCACGGGGTGTCGAGTAAAGGTCTAAATTTGAAGCCCTTCACCGGCATACGGTTACGTCTCCATATGAGTGAAAAATTCTCGAGAGGGACGTTAAACGATATACAATCAATCAATCTTTCCCTCTAGCCGGGGACAAAATATCTCTGAATTTGACTTGCTTATATCATGCATATATGTACTGTAATCATTCCATCGAATGCTACAAAATGCAATGAGTCGTATATAGTTAATCCATAGACCTATCATTTTAAAAACTTTTCAAATACCATCAGTCGACGTATTAAAAACGCGGGGAAAAATGTAATTTGTACTTCCTATTATGATCATCTAATGAAGTCAACCCTTTTATTTATTTGTTTTAAATTTAGAAAAAATTACACGTGATTCATTTTTCTTAGATAATGCTTTATAAACCCTTAGAGTGTACTTTTAATCGGTATAATGATATACAGCTTATAGTTATATAGATTGTATGCTATCTTTAAAAGATGCGGAGCCGTAAATATTTTTACCGTCTTAGTCCTACATTATAAAAAAAAAATTTGAAACAATTTCTCCCAAAGAACTATGAATTGAAAAAAAAAGAAGAATTTTTGGAGATAAACATTGTTCTAACTACAACTCGTTTTGATGATGTTTGGTAAGAAAACGCATACATGGCACGTGGGTTTCCGATCAAATATGAATCTTTTTTTTTACTTCATTGCGTAGAACACAAACTGTCATCGTTTATATGTATAAGTATATAGAAGTACATTTCTATTCACATTTGTATATAACATCCCTCATCTTTGACAGGTAAAAAGAAAATAGAAAGGTACTTTCTGTAGTTTTGATTTTTTTACATTGTACTTTTCGTGTATGATTTGCAGTCTATTGCAGTGAAGGTCTTCATTACGATGGATTTCCAAATAATCAATCTCAACCAGGAAGATATGTTGGCAGGTGGCATTATATTCCTATCCATCAATCTCTAATTATGGAACGAATTTAAAAAATGTAGAAAAAATTGAAGTGCATTAGACACGTGTTTTTTCCCCCAGGTTTTCATTTCCAGCAAAATCTATTTGCATACATTATCAAACCTTCAAAAACGTTCTTTTTAAAGGGATATTCTGATTCTCAAGTCAGCTTTTTAATAATTGGAGGTTCTCACAAAACTGTTTCAGATTTCAGAGGGTATTGTGTATTTATCTTCAAAGTTTATCAGTAAAATTAATCAATAGCATATATATGGAAAATTATCAATTTTCAAATTCGTATAAAAACAGAAGATATTTTTTTAAATATGAATTAACAAAGATATTTTAAGATTCAGAGATTCATAACTAAAGGTATCGTCAGTGACAGAAAAAAGCATTTTTGCACATATACTTTTTTTTAAATTTCGTTTGTTTACAGTTTTAACAATAAATCAAACTATGTATGGAACCCATTTATAGGTCGCTTTTTACAAAACACTAAATCTTTTGGAAGAATGCTTTTCAACAGATGTGATGATAAATACATGCATTGTAAAGAAAAAAAAAGATATATATTTTCTTTATTTAATCAATTATTCAATCTTTAAAAGTATTTGGAAAGGGAAATAACTCCTTCTAAGATTTTTCCATTCTTTATTGTACATATGTACTTCTAATGTAAAATAGTTTCCATGATGTTCAAAATTCAAAATGTCTGATAAGTAGCAAGTATTTTGGAACTTTCAACATCAGAATTTTGCATTTGAACAAGTTTTTACATGATTTTTTATAAAAAAAGGTACGTTTTTTTAAATGTTGAAACATAGTGATATACCTCTATTTATATATGTCATCCATCTTAAATAATAAGGCAACCTATACCCTTTCTTGCAATAATTAGTAAATTTAAACTCCATTAAATGAAACCATGCAGTAAATGCACTTTGAACCATTAAAATTGAAAGGGCGGAAAGACCTTGAGTAGCTAGAATGTTTAGAGTAAACATGGACCAAAACACCAGGGGTGGTCACGACCGGTCATAACCGCCGTGTGTTCTATGTAATGATCGGAAAATAAAGGACAAATCCGTTCTCTATACGGTGTAAAAACAATGGACTATGAAAAAAGGTCATTCAGCATTTGACTTAATGATATATTGTATTTGCTGACAAGGTCATTGTATCGACCGTAGAACTTGCGAAGAGATGACTGTAAACGAGACTGCTGATATTCTTACTTCATCAACTTGTTTGCAAATAAATTACTTTGTTTTAGAAGTTTTTTTGTCATTCCCATCTGATTTAAGTTTGGCTATACATAAATTGGATTAAATTTAGATTGAACAAATGTCTAAATAACTTTAAAATTTAGA
>NW_026922579.1:0-45000 GCF_032062105.1 Saccostrea cuccullata
ATCATTCAATTGTAGAATAGTGAGATGCAGAGAAAAAAAATACAAATCTGCAGTGTATAGTTATTTGCAAATGTAAAATCCTTACCAAAGCAGAATATAGAAACAATTGACATAAATCAGAGAAAATTCGAATTAAGTGTAGAAACAACTAAATTTTCTGAGTTAAACTAATAATGTTAGCATTCTATTATCAATTTTATAGTTGTATTACACTCAGTGAGATATTCGCACATTACTTCTCCATTTTGAATGACATTAAGAGAAAATTAGAAAAAAATTGGATGTCTGCCATGTTGAATCGCCATTTTGACCTCTTTATTTTCATGAACGCCAGCATATTTTTTTGGATTCAGCATACTTGAAATAGGTTAAAATCTATGCTGGACCAAATAATAATTATTTGCCGTTCGAAGTTATTTCTAGCCTTCTTTTTAAAAATCAGGACCAGACTATTGGGTAGTGTAGGTTCTAAATTGTCCAAATCATGACCCCCTGGCAGAAGTTTGGGTCACAATAGGTATTGCAAAGGTGAAAAAAAAAACTGGTGGCCCTTGGGTCTCTTGTTTTCACACTTAAAGAATTGGAGAGATTCATTTGATGGATTTTTATATCAGAAATTTAATATACTATGTATAATGTTTTCAGTACCAACCATTAGGCCAAAGAATTTTGCATTGGATGAAACACAATCATTTACACATGAAACAGCTACATTTGTTTGGGATGCAGTTCCATCTAATTCTACTGAGTTGAAAGGAAAGTTTGATGGATATGTAGTAAGTATTAGAAAAATAAAAGATATCATTTTTCCCCATTTTTAGCTCTACTGGTCAGAGACTAAAAGTACTTATGTGATAGTAAGATGTCCCTCCATCTAGCTGTCTGTCTGTCCTTCTGTTTGTAAACAATTTTTCAAAATCCTTCTCCTCCTACAGTTTTGGTCTGATTTCAATATAACTTGGCACACAAGTAGACTACACTAAGATACATAATTCTATCATCAGTTTTTGATTTAGATGAACGGTGTTGCCTTGGTTACTAAAAATAGAAATTTCTGTGAAATTCCTTGAAGAAACATTACTCCACCTTCAGTTTCTGATCTGAATTCAGTATAACTTGACACACAGGAAGACTACATTAAGATACATAATTAAGTGCATCAGTTTGATTTCCATGAATGGTGTTGCCATGTTTACTAAGAGAAAATTTCTGTGAGCTGCATTCCTGTCATATAGACTGTATGTAGTATGAAATACGACAGTAATATGAAATCAATGCAATAATTTCCAAGCGTATTTCTGGCAACAGCAAACATTATTTTCATAGACTACTACTTTATGTTTTTAGCTCACCTGAGCCGAAGGCTCAAGTGACTCACATTTTGTCCGGCGTCCGTCTGTCTAGCTGTCCGTCCAGCTGTCCGTCTGTCTGTCTGTGTTTCACTACTTTATGTTTCGACCAAACTTGCCACAAAGCATCCTTTCAGTTTGTGAAGGGCCATGCCCTTATTATTTAAGAATTAGTGAAAATTTGGTGGTATGTTTTAAAAATCTTCTTCTTAAGAACCACTGTGCCAGGAAAGTTGAAACTTATCATCCTTTCAAGTTTGTAAAGTGTGTGGCCGAAAAAGCAATACTCACATTTATAGAGAGAGAGAGACTCATACAACCCCTTCAAAGTTTTACATATATATAGGAAAATTCTTTTAAAATTTTCTTCTCAAAAACAGCAAAGCCATAATTGCTCATATTTATATGGAAGCATCCCCAGGTAGTGTAGATTCAAGTTTGTTCAAATCGTAACCCCCCGGGGGGGCGGGGGCCAAAATGGCCGACCAAAGTTTTATATGGAAATATATAGGAAAATTCTTTAAAAATCTTCTTCTCAAGAACAGCAGAGCCATAATTGATTATATGGAAGCATCCCCAGGTAATGTAGATTCAAGTTTGTTATTTGGCCGACCAAAAGTTTTACATAGAAATATATAGGAAAATTCTTTAAAAATCTTCTTCTCAAGAATAGCAAAGCCATAATTGCTCATATTTATATAAACCCATTTGAGTTTGCAATCAATTCGAAAATTCTTTAAAATCTTCTTCTCATAATTGTATACATGTAGAATTAAGTTTGTTCAAGTATGCACGAAATCCAAAGTTTTATTAGTGCATCACCTCAAGAATAGCAAAGCCATAATTGCTCATATTTATATCCTCAGGTGGTGTAGATTCAAGTTTGTTCAAATCATGACCCCCGGGGGTAGAGCGGGGCCAAACTTTTGGTGTAAACCAATTACTACTTTTTCCTAGCCACAAGCGATGTGGCCCATGCCTCTTGTTAAAATCCTTTCAGTGTAAGTAATTATTTAAGAAGGATTTTCTTTATTTTAATAAGGTTTTCTTTTCTTGTAAAGTGTGTAAAAAGCAATACCAAAGAGAGAGAGAGACTCATACAACCCCTTCTTACATATATATAGTCTGTAATTTTTTTTAAAAATTCTTCATTTTATTTAAGTTACGGAAGTCAAGATTATTCATTCTATAATTCTATTTAATTTCCACAACTTTGGTTCATATTAAACCCATTTGATGCAATCAATTCGTTCTCTGTATACATGTATGCTGTATGCACGAAATCCTTGTGCATCACCTGTCAATCAAAATCCCATGCCTAGGTGACTCTGAAAGTCTGTTTACGCGGAAAGAATTTATCTTGTGACTTGAAACATTCTTGTGGTCAGTTCTGAGTTCATACCTGTTTCAAAAATATATTCTTCGGTGGGCCAGGGGTGCCGTATGTTTATCACACCTTTCAAATTCTTCAAAGTGTATAACACCATCAACTGATATCAAGTAAAATTCTTCCAGGTTTCACTACAACAATGATTATAAACTTACATGTACTTTGTTAATTTATTTAGCCCTTTTCAGACACAAAAAAGCATATATCCCGTAGATTAAGATTTTTAAAAACATAACATAAATTTTCAGACTACTGATAAAGTTTTAACCAGCTGATTCGTATGGCTTTCTAGAAAGGGGGGGGGATAAAATCATTTCTAAAATCGCTAAATATCTATAATAGTATATGTTTTTGCAAAATGTTTTTTTTTCTTTTCATTTTTCATATGATACATGTATATCTCAGAATGAATTAATATTCGTACTGAAGTTAGTACATTTCATTTGACAAAAATTTGGCAGGTGATTTTTAGCTCTTCTGAGCCAAAGGCTCAAAGAGCTAATGCTATGGCCATTTGTGCAGTGTGCGTCGTGCGGTGTGCATTAACTTTTTAGAATATGGGCCATAATTCAAGAACCCCTTGGCCAATTATTGTCAAATTTGTCACAGGGTATCCTTGGCCTAAGGGCTACCATTTGTACTAAAATTAGGGGTGGGACCCTAAAACAAGAGGAGATAATCAACAAAAATAAAACCAAAAGTACTGGTTGCTAAAAAATCTTCTTCTCCAGAACCACCAGGCAGATTTTCACCAAACTTATATTCAAGGGTTGGGATATGTTGAAGATTAAAAATTGTTCAAGGCATGACCCTGGTAAAAAGGGCGTGGTCTCAAGGTCACTTCAAAGTTGACCAAAATTTACACTTATTAAAAACGTTGACATTTTGCTTACTATAAAGACTAGGATAATCAAATCTTGTAAGTTGATTCATCTTAAGCCTTCACACCATGTTAAATCAAAAGTAGGTCACAGTGACCTACTTTTTGAATTTTACGGGCTTTTGTTTTCAAATTGATTTTGGGCATATTTTGGACACTTTAAGGCCTATGATCATAAATCTTTGTCAGTTGGTGCATCTTGGGTCCACAAACAACATCAACTCAAAAGTAGGTCGCCGTGTCCTACTTTTTGAATTTTATGGCTAATCTTTTCTAAAATATTTAATCCCATTATTTCAGACACTAAGAGGTTTAGAATCACCAAATCTTGTAAGTTGATGCATCTAGAGGCCTTAAAACATATTTATCAAAAGTAGGTCACTGTGACCTACTTTTTGAACTTTGCAGGCATTTGTTTTTAAATTGTTTAAAAGGCATATTTTGAATACTATTAGACCTATGACCATCAAATTTTGTCAGTTGATGCATCGTTAGTCTTCAGAAAATGTCAACCAAAAAGTAGGTCACTGTGACCTACTTTTGACATTTTATGGCTAGATTTAAGTATCTCGGGTACTAATTGGCTAAGAATCATTATACCCCCGCAAACGAAGTTTGGGGGTATATAGGAATCACCTTGTCTGTCCGTCTGTCTGTGCAATCGTGTCCGGTCCATATCTTTCTTACAGAGGGACATTAGAATACTACTACTCCACACAAAGATTGCCCATGACCTAAGGGTGTGTCATGACCTTGATCCAAGGTCATTTAAGAAACTTCAAGGTCACTGGAAGAAAAATTTCATAATTCGTGTCCGGTCCATATCTTTCTTACGGATAAACTTGGTAGGTTCTCATTTCACACAAAGATTGCCCATGACCCAAGGGTGTGTCATGACCTTGAACCAAGGTCGTTTGGGGAAGTTCAAGGTCACTGGAAGAAAAATTTCATAATTCGTGTCCGGTCCATTGTGTCATTTCACACAAAGATTGCCCATGGCCCAAGGGTGGGTCATGACCTTGACCCAAGGTCGTTTGGGAAGTTCAAGGTCACTGGAAGAAAAATTTCATAATTCGTGTCCGGTCCATATCTTTCTTATGGATAAAGTTGGTAGGTTCTCCTTTCACACAAAGATTGCCCATGGCCCAAGGGTGTGTCATGACCTTGACCCAAGGTCATTTAAGCTTCAAGGTCACTGGAAGAAAAATTTCATAATTCGTGTCCGGTCCATATCTTTCTTATGGATAAACTTGGTAGGCTCTCATTTCACACAAAGATTGCCCATGGCCCAAGGGTGGGTCATGACCTTGACCCAAGGTCGTTTGGGGAAGTTTAAGGTCACTGGAAGAAAAATTTCATAATTCATGTCCGGTCCATATCTTTCTTATGGATAAAGTTGGTAGGTTCTCCTTTCACACAAAGATTGCCCATGGCCCAAGGGTGTGTCATGACCTTGACCCAAGGTCATTTATGGAACTTCAAGGTCACTGGAAGAAAAATTTCATAATTCGTGTCCGGTCCATTTCTTTCTTATGGATAAACTTGGTAGGCTCTCATTTCACACAAAGATTGCCCATGGCCCAAGGGTGTGTGTTGACCTTGACCCAAGGTCATTTGGGGAAGTTCAAGGTCACTGGAAGAAAAATTTCAGAATTCGTGTCCGGTCCATATCTTTCTTATGGATAAACTTGGTAGGCTCTCATTTCACACAAAGATTGCCCATGGCCCAAGGGTGGGTCCAAGGTCATTTGGGGAAGTTCAAGGTCACTGGAAGAAAAATTTCATAATTCGTGTCTGGTCCAGATAAAAGGTTCTTCTTTCACACAAAGATTGCCCATGGCCCAAGAGTGTGTCATGACCTTGACCCAAGGTCATTTGGGGAAGTTCAAGGTCACTGGAAGAAAAATTTCATAATTCGTGTCCTGGTCATATCTTTCTAATGCATAAACTTGGTAGGTTCTCATTTCACACAAAGATTGCCCATGACCCAAAGGTGTGTCATGACCTTGACCCAAGGTCATTTGGGGAAGTTCAAGGTCACTGGAAGAAAAATTTCATAATTCATGTTTGATACATATCTTTATAAGGAAAAATTTACTTCTGAAAAACACAGCGGGGGGTATTTTATCCCGTTTGGACAGTTCTAGTTGGAATTTGTCAGTTGATGCATCAAAGATTAACAACCAAAAAGTAGGTCACGGTGACCTACTTTTGACATTTTATGGCTATATTTTAAAGTACTTATTGGTTAGAATCATCAAACTTTGTCATTCGATGCATCTTGACCAAAAAGTAGGTTACAGTGACCTATTTTTGACATTTTATGGCTAGTTTTATGTATCTCAGGTACTAATTGGCTTAGAATCATCAAATTTTGTCAGTAGATGCATCTTGGGTTTTCGGAGAATGTTGACCAAAAAGTAACAGTGACCTATTTTTGTCATTTTATGGCTATATTTAATTTCGGGTACTGATTGGTTTAAAATCATCTAATTTTGTTATTTGATGCATCTTGGGTTCTCGGAGAATGATGATCAAAATATAGGTCATGGTGACCTACTTGTCGTTGATGGCTATATTTAAGTATTCTAGGGTACTTATTGGCTTAGAACTGTCAAACTTTGTCAGTTTAGGCATAAACTGACCAATAAGTAGGTCACTGTGACCCACTATTGAATATCTCAAGTACTTCCAATCTTTGTCAATCACTGCATCTGGTGTCCTCAAAAAGTAGGTCACCACTTATAGTATTTTATAGTTACATTTAAATATCTTCAGCCCCAACTGGCTAAGAATCATCAAATTTTGTCAGTTGATGCATCTTGGGTCTTAGGATAGATTGTATGATTTATCAGAAGAGCGATTCAAGGTCATTGGGCCTCTTGTTGTATTTAGCGTGTAATTCAGTAGATTTTCGAGTTTACCGCATTTAATATTTGTCTCCAAATTTTACATAATTACAAATTTTCAATGTTAGTCTAACTGCAATAATTCTTATCTGAACCAATGAAAGTAATTAACGCTATCAGAGAGCAGAATTAATGTGCGAGTCTGATACGTATTACTAGCTCTTCTGAGCCAAAGGTTCAAAGAGCTAATGCTATGGCCATTTGTGTAAACTTTTTAGAATATGGGCCATAACTCAAAAACCCCATGACCAATCATTGTCAAATATGTCACAGGGTATCCTTGGCCCAAGGGCTACCATTTATACTAAAACTAGGGTTAAGACTCTTAAACAAGGGAAGATAATCAAGAAAATAAAACAAAAAGTACTTGCTGCTAAAATATCTTCTCCAGAACCACCGGACAGATTTTCACCAAACTTACATACAA
Organism: Saccostrea cuccullata; assembly: GCF_032062105.1. NCBI lineage: Eukaryota > Metazoa > Mollusca > Bivalvia > Ostreida > Ostreidae > Saccostrea > Saccostrea cuccullata. The sequence continues at coordinate 6,956 of NW_026922579.1, forward strand.
GGGTCAGGATATGTTGTGTCAAGGTCACTTCAAAGTTGACCAAAATTTACACTTAATAAAAACATTGATAATTTGCTTATATAATGACTAGGATAATCAAATCTTGCAAGTTGATGCATCTTAGCACTTCACATAAGGTTAATTCAAAAGTAGGTCACCATGACCTACTTTTTTAATTTTTGTGGGCATTTGTTTTCAAATTGATTTTGGGCCTATTTTGGACTGTGATCATCAAACTTTGTCAGTTGATGCATTTTGGGTCCTCAAACAAGGTCAACTTAAAAATAGGTCACCGTGACCTACTTTTTGAATTTTATGGCTTATCTTTTCTAAAACATTTGATCCCATTATTTTAAACTTTGAGAGGTTAGGATGAAAAATTAGGTCACTGTGACCTACTTTTAGGTCACCTGAGTAAACTCAGGTGACCTATTGCTATCTGTTTTCGTCGTTCGTCGTGTGTTAACATTTGAACATTTTCAGCTTCTTCTCTGCAACCACTGAACCAATTTCAACCAAATTTGGCACAAAGCATCTATGGGTGAAGGGAACAAAAATTGTGAATTTCATGATCCCTGCCCCCCTGGGGCCTGAGGGGTGGGGCCAAAACCACTAAAATTAATGCAATCTTTAAAAATCTTCTTCTTTACTCCTGGACATCAAGCAATCAAACTGTTTGCATGATTGTAATCAGCAATGAGTCCTCTACCAAAATTGTGAAATTCATGGCCCTGGGGTCAGGGGTTCGAGTGCTAGGGCGGGGCTAAATAAGTAGGTAGTGAAAATGCATTATTTCTTTGAAAATCTTCTTCTCTGCTCCTGGGTATTAAATAAACCAACAAAGTACATAGTTATGATGAGCAAGAGTGCCTCTACCAAAATTGTGAATTTTATGGCCCCAGGGTCAGGGGTTCTGGTGTTAGGGCGGGGCTCTATTGATTATATAGTGAAAATACATTATTTCTTTGAAAATCTTCTTCTCTGCTCCTGGGTATTAAATAAACCAACAAAGTACATAGTTATGATGAGCAAGAGTGCCTCTACCAAAATTTTGAATTTTATGGCCCCAGGGTCAGGGTTCTTGTTTTAGGGTGGGGCTCTAATGATTATATAGTGAATTGCATGAATTCTTTGAACATCTTATCCTTTGCTCCTGGTTAATATGCTAATGATCTAATTACATATTTAAGGCCAGGATTTATTTTATTTTCAGTTGTACAAACCCTCCGCTCAAGGTTTTGAATTTTCAGAAAAAAATTAAAATAATTTTTTTTCTTTATGATGTCAAATTTGAGTCGGGATCAAGATTTCAAATTTACGAACTCGCACTTCCGGTTTTAAGATGAAACGGCGGGTAAATAAAGCTAGATCTGAGAAGATATCTTGGTTTAGTGTAAAATTCGTCGATACGAGTGCCATTCAAAACGTTTCACCTGTTCAAAGGACAAATAAAATGCTGACGACTTTGTTGCACAATGACATGCTGGTGAAATAATTATGTATTCGTTTTAAAAGTATCTGTCTGTAAATTATTCTCCTCCCCCAGGTTTTAAACTGCCCGTGGTAGCTATTGCATATTGCCAGCGACATTGTTTAGGTCTCTGTTATAGCTTACAGTCTAAGCATCATTCTTCAGAACAGGGTTGCTTATGCATCAGATGTAATGAATAAAACTATGGGAGAAGTTAAGTCCATTTGACGAAGAAATGAACAATAACCTGAAGAAATAAAAAAAAATTAACTATTAAAAGGCAAGAATATACAAATATATACAGGCATGTAGTATCATTTGTATCAGCCAAAGAAATTATTTTGCACTTAATTGAAAAAATGTTCACCGTACTCCCCAATACTCCCTGTCTGTTTTATTATAGGAATTATAATTTTAGGCATCAAGTAAATTTTAGAACAATGTCTACACATTCACCTAACACATATTAAAAGAATGGAGATATATTGAAAGACTTTTAAAGAATTGATTTTTTAAAATATATTTTGACCAACATCACAAAATTTATATAACTGGCCCAAACTGGCAGATGATGAAATAAGCAATTAAATGTTCTACTTTCCTATTTGTAAGCATTATGTGTCCAGTGGTAAGGAGCCTATTAGAATAGCATAAAAAAAGAATGTACAATTGATTTATCAAAATTTTTTTTTTTATTTCCTTTTCCTTCGGGACTTTTTTATTCTCATATTCATAACTAAACCTAAACATAAAAAAAAATGCTGGCCTTATAATGAAGAGAGGGGCCTCTTTCAAAATAGATAAATTCAGGGCCACTGGGTCAGGAGCACCATGGGGGTACTTTGACTACAAATAAATTAATGCTTTGAAATCTGCCCTTTGATAGGCAATGGTGCCTCTTTCAAAATTTGTGAATTTCATGGCTTTTGGATTAAAACATGAACCAAATAGGATCGCTGGAAAGTTGTTACATGATATTCAGGTGACCTATAAGGCCCGTGGGCCTCTTGTTGAATTTTGCAGGCATTTGTTTTCAAATTGTTTAAAAGGCACATTTTGAATACTTTCAGATGTATGATCATCAAACTTTGTCAGTTAATGCATCTTGGGTCTTTGGAAAACGTCCACCAAAATGTAGGTCACGATGACCTACTTTTGACATTTTATGGCTACATTTAAGTATTTCAGGTACTTATTGACTTAGAATCATCAAACTTTGTCAGTTGAGGCATCTTGGGTTCTCGGAGATTGTCGACCAAAAAGTAGGTCACTGTGACCTACTTTTGACATTTTATGGTTATATAGAAGTATCTCTCTGGTACTTATTGGCTTAGAATCATCAAACTTTGTCAGTTGATGCATATTAGATTTTCAGAGAATGTCGATGAAAAAGAAGGTCACAGTGACCTACTTTTGACATTTGATGGCTATATTTAATTATCTCTGGTATTTACTGGCTTAGAATCATCAAGCTTTGTCAGTTGAGGCATCTTGGGTTTTCGGAGAATGTCGACCAAAAGTAGGTCATGGTGACCTACTGTTGAATATCTCAGGTACTTATTTACTTAGAATCATCAGTCTTTGTCAATTAATGCATCTTGAGTCCTCAGAAAATTTCAATCAAAAGATAGGTCACTGTGACCTACTTATGGTATTTTAAAATTATATTATAATATCTTCAGTCTTAACTGGCTAATTGTTATCAAACTTTGTCAGTTGATGCATTTTGGGTCTTATGATACTTAGAGTTGGAGGCTTCTAATAGAATTGATAGATTGTACAATTTATCAAAGAGCGATTCAAGGCCCTTTGGCCTCTTGTTTTTTAAATTTTATTCAAGACACAGTACATATATTTTTTTTTAAAATTCTTACAAAATAATTAATTGACTTAGTAAATTTACACATCGGATATGTACTACATATGAATGCATGCATAGGGAAAAACGATCTTGTATCAACAATTTAATTCAACACGATTAAAATTAAAAGGGAAAGTAGAAACTATCAAGTAATGCATTTATGAAAGTGTGTTTCCTCTTAGTGTTATAATATGATAGTATATTGAACTTTTTTATGTCTAATATAATTAGGATTTAACTTGAAACGAGATTGTACATTTTTTTTAGCTCTACTGGTCAGAGACCAGAAGAGCTTATGCGATAGTAATGCGTCCGTCGTCCGTCCGTCTGTCTACCCGTAATTTTTTGTTTGTCTGTAAACAATTTTTCAAAATGCTACTCCTCGTACAGATTTGGTTCGATTTAAATATAACTTGGCACACAAGTAGACTACACTAAGATACATAATTCTGTGTATCGGTTTTTGATTTCAGTGAACGGTGTTGCCGTGGTTACTAAAAATAGAAATTTCTGTGAAATTCTTTCAAAATGCTACTCCTCCTACAGTTTTGGTCTGATTTCAATATAACTTGGCACACAAGTAGACTACACTAAGATACATAATTCTGTGAATCAATTTTTGATTTCGATGAGTGGTGTAGCCATTGTTACTAAAAATAGAAATTTCTGTGAAATTCTTTCAAAATGCTAATCCTCCTACAGTTTTGGTCTGATTCAATATATCTTGGCACACAAGTAGACTACACTAAGATACATAATTCTGTATATTGGTTTTTGATTTCAATGAACGGTGTTGCCGTTGTTACTAAAAATAGAAATTTCTGTGAAATTCTTTCAAAATGCTACTACTCCTACAGTTTTGGTCTGATTTCAATATAACTTGGCACACAAGTAGACTTCACTAAGATACATAATTCTATATATCGGTTTTTGATTTTGATGAATGGTGTTACCTTGGTTACTAAAAATAGAAATTTCTGTGAAATTCTTTCAAAATGCTACTCCTCCTACAGTTTTGGTCTGATTCCAATATAACTTGGCACACAAGTAGACTACACTAAGATACATAATTCTGTATATCAGTTTTTGATTTCAATGAACGGTGTTGCCGTGGTAACTAAAAATTAAAATTTCTGTTTAAAACTCTCAAAATGCTACTCCAAATACAGTTTAAGTCTGATTATAATACATGTATAATGTGGTGTGCAAGTAGACTACACTAAGAACATAAAGAGACTTAATCAAGGATCATTATTCTTTTTATTGCTGTGGTAAAGTTTCAATTCCCAACTGCTTAAGAACTTTTCTCTTCCTTTGATATAAGTACAAACCAGTAGAGCTTTAGTCTCGACAGAGACTTCTGGTTGCTGAACACAAGTACGTCGATATTAAATTTTAAGACATCTTATTAGTTTAAATATCCGTATACGATAAATTACCAATATTAATTTATGGAAAAGTACAACAAACATTTCAAAAGGAAGTTGCTTTAATTTGATTAAATAAGGACAATGAAAATGTTTAAAAATATTTATCATCAGAACAGTGACACACTGTGTTGCACAGTGCACAGAAACGCTGACTTCAAAGATGCCGACATGGTTCAAGGTCCACGCCAAAACGTGGGCTTTCGGTCCACGGGGCCTCGTGTTTTGTGAGGCCTGTACTGTACCTAGGAATGTATAGGAAGATTTTTTTTTAAATCTTCTTCTCTAGAACCATTAGACCAGGAAAGATGAAACTCATATGAAAGCATCCTCAGGTAGTGTAGATTCATGTTTGTTCAAATCATGACCCACTGGGGTAGGGCGGGGCCACAATATGGCAGATCAAAGTTTTTTACCTAGGAATATATAGGAATTTTTTTAAAATCTTCTTCTCCAGAACCATTAGACCAGGAAAGATGAAACTAATATGGAAGTCCTCAGGTAGTGTAGATTCAAGTTTGTTCAAATCATGAGCCCTGGGGGTAGGGCGGGGCCACAATGGCTGATCAAACTTTTACATAGGAAAAATCTATTTAAAATCTTCTTCTCAAGATCAACAAAGCTATGATTGGTGATATTAATATGGAAACATCCTCATTTAGAGTTAATTCAAGTTTGTTTATTTCATGCCACTTAGGGGTAAGGTGTGGCCATAATGGGCAATCATATCTTTACATAGAAATATATGGGGTAAATCTATGAAACCCTTCTTCTCAAGTATGGCAAAATTATACATGTATGTTTTATTGATATACAGTACCGACCGGACACAACCTAACACCAGAGCGAACTCGAAGCGGACCCCGGGTTCACTTCCCGGGTTCGCTCGGGGTCCACTTCGGGCTCGCTTTCAGAAATTTTGGGACTGCACTGGATGCGCTCTGGGTTCGCTCCGCGTTCGCTCGGGGTCAGCTCTGGGTCCGCTGCATTCGCTTTCTGGGACCACTTTACGCACTGATGCGTGAAGTGGACCCTGCTTTAATCTCACCGCCACTAAGTCCCGCCCCTTGTATATTCCAATACAGTAATGGGAATGTGGATCAATCATTGTTGTTTATGCGGCGATCGATACATGTACAATGTACTTGTAAACAGTGACATTATGGAGAACATTGATAAATTTTCCAAAATTCAACTGTACATTCGACGTAGATTTACATGTATAATTGATTTCCTTGATTTCTCCGATCTCGGAATTTCGATCCCGAGAAATTTAAAGTTATTTAACAGCGGGTTATTATGCATTTATTTTTCTTTAGTTATAACGTGAAAACAAACACAGAAGAGGAAGAAAAAGGTGTTGAATTGATTTGCAATGTATCGAATGATGTACAAGTGAAACTGAAGTTAGCGTCTAGAGAAAATACCTTTCAAATTCATGCGTTATATACTTTAAAATTATATTTGTTATTCCTTAAGTTTTGCAAAATCGTTGCCAAACACGTGAATTATGATATCGCATCTATAAATTACATTAACCTTTTGTACACGTGATATATTTAGGTTTCATTCATAGTAGTTACTCATTATAAGTTCGTAATAAATATTTACAGGAAATTTAAAAAAAATCGTATCAGACTTTTTTCACACTCAGAATTACGGAGCGAGTATGATTTTAATCAGAATGATCAAAAATAAAATGACAAATAACAATTGTTCTCCCGGTCTGCTAAGAATATAATAATACATCCCCCCTACTTCACACACTCACATTAATGAAATTAAAAATTATCTTTAAAAAATATTTCTAAATATTTGAATATAAATAAATACAGGAAACATCAAGACCAAAAGAGAAAGAGATCTTAATTGTATTAACTCTCATAATTAGACTAGATTTTAATAATAAAGCCTGATGACTTTTTCTTAAATTTTTATGAGTCGTCATCCCAATCCTGTACTCAAATTGTTTTCTATAAGCCTGCTGCAATAATTTTTTTTCAAAAATATACAGGAAGACGAACATGTACATTTATTTTTTTCATGCCCGATTAAAAAAATCAATAATTTTGATGTGAATTTTAAATAATTTAAAGGAATTCGTAAATAGAGAAAATGGAAATAAAATTATTGAATATTGGGCACGTAAATATTGCTGCAATGTTAGTATCTTGAGATGATGAAATTTTACAATAATTGTCAAAGACCAACTATTTTTCTTTTCTCCTCTTTTTGTTAGTAAAAATTGTAATACCAATTATTGATTTCTTTTTTTATGCATTGACTGATGTATTTAACCAATTTATTTACCCATGGGCTTTAAATACTGGTATAGAGAACTTAAGAAAATAAATACGTAAATATTCATGTATCATTCTATGTGGAAAATTAAAATATATAATTTATTAATTGCTTTAATTAAAAAAAGAAAATAAACATATAAATATAAAATACAACCAGGAGAATTAAAATAAATAAATATTAAATAATATTTTAATTATCATAATAGATTTACATTGTAACTTCTACGCGTTTTGCTTGTATGTACAATAGGGATGTCAAATCGGTCAATTTTCAATACTCGGTTACTCGGACGTTTTTCCGATCGAGTACCCGGGTACTCGGTAAAAGTGTAAATAAATTTGAACAAGTAAATTGAAGACTGTAAAACATTGTAAACTCTTGTAGAAATAAAACCAGATTCACTGATAGGAGGCTTATCGATCCGTAAATGTATTTCTGTTGTAATAACGATGAGCACTTCGTGCCCGACGAAATTTAATATAACAATTTTTTAAATTCAATTTATTTATCAGATAGACACAAGAAATAAAATCATAAGTTGTTCAAGTTGTTTTTGTTTAAAAAAAATAATCTGCTCCGTAATTGTAATGTAAATCTTTGTCGCGTTTGACGACCAGGTATCAGTCGTCAGAGCTACGTACAGTATCAACTTGAACTTAATCAAGTTCTCCTAACAGAGCGGATTGACGATTTTAGTACACTTGTTCGATCCTAGATTTATATAGTATTACGGGACGGTATTTTGTAGTTTGATGCAACGATGGACATCAGTTTTTTTTTAAGCCTTTGCCTTCAACCAGTTTTATTGGCCTGTAATCAAACACAACCATATCAACAATCGCACGTGTAATATCATCCGCTCTTTCCCCGAGAATTTACGGCTTCTCGGAGAATTGACAAATTTTTTAATTATCTAATTTATTTAAACATAATGGATCTTAAACGATGTTCAGTGAAAACAAATAATTAAAGCCAAACAAAAAAATAAGGGAAGAAGGCAGTCGAAGGTGAGAAAAGCCAGGTACCCCAGGTACTTGGTCACGATAATTACTGTATAAACACTGCCACAGGCGATAACGGTCATTTAGAGTCGTAGTAAACCCTAATTACTGTATGTACAAGTGAAATGAGCATTTTAAGTTTTTAAACAGATTGTTTAATGCATTAATAAATAAGATTAGAAATATTCAAAAATATACATCCGAGTAACCGAATACCGATTTTAGTTAATTGATACTCGGACGTTCGATCGAGTACCCGGTTAACCGGGTACTCGTTGACATCCCTAATGTACAATGTTTGGATTTATATTGAATTAAATCAATACGTTCGATCTTTAATCCCAATCGACAGATCAATATGTTATTTTGATTGGTTGACACGCTGATTGGTTAATCGCTAATACTGATTGACAGCTCTGTAAAGAAATACCGAATGCGCGTTCACTCTCTGGGACAGCTACTGAATTTGGGGTTTGCTCTCTGGGTCCGCTTTCGGGTTTGCTCGGGGTCTGCTACAGGTTCGCTTTGGGTGCGCTCCGGGTTTGCTCAGGGTCAGCCCTAGCGGACCCCAAGCGGACCCAGAGAGCAAACCCGGGGTCCGCTCCGGGTTCGCTTTCTGTTAGGTTGTGTCCGGTCGGTACTGTAGTGACATTCTCAAGTAAAAAAAAAAAAGATTCTGCCTCTCTGAAACCACCCTTATTAGGTCACCTGAGTAAACTCAGGTGACCTATTGCTATCTCAGCAGACAATTTCGTTGGTCGTTGTGTGTCATGCGTCCTGTGTTAACATTTGAACATTTTTTAGCTTCTTCTCTACAACCACTCAACCAACTTCCACCAAATTAGACATAAAGCATCTATGGGTGAAGGGAAACAAAAATTACATGGTTCCTGCCCCCCGAGGGCCAGAGGGGTGGGGGTAATACCACTAAAATTAATGCAATCTTAAAAAATCTTCTTTACTCCTGGACATCAAGCAGTCAAACTGTTAGCATGAATGTAATGACCATTGAGTCCTCTACCAAAATTGTGAAATTCATGGCCCCAGGGTCAGGAGTTCTAGCAGCTAGGGTGGGCAGGTCTATTGATAATATAGTGAAAATGCATTATTTCTTTGAAAATCTTCTTCTTTACTCATGGGTATTAAACAAACCAACCAAGTATATAGTTATGATGAGGAAGAATTCCTCTTCCAAAATTGTGAATTTCATGGCCCCTGGGTCAGGGGTTCTGGTGTTATGGCAGGGCTCTATTGATTATATAGTGAAAATACACTAATTCTTTGAAATTCTTCTCTGCTCCTGGATATTAAACAAACTAACTAAGTATACGATATAGTTATGATGAGGAAGAATACCTCTTCCAAAATTGTGAATTTATGGCCCAAGGGTCAGGGGTTCTGGTCTTAGGGTGGGACTCTATTGACCTTATAGTGAAAATGCATTAATTCTTTGAAAATCTTCTCCGTTCCTGGTTATTAAACAAAGTAACTAAGTATACGAGGGGTTATCAAAAAGTTCGTGGACTGAGGCTATAAAATTAGTACTATGTAGTCTGTGCTTTCAAAATTTGTATGGAACATAAATCAACAAAAAATACAGAAATGTTGAAAATTTTAGCTTGATACGTTCATTATTTTCCAAATAATTATAAAATGAAAACGACAATATATGATCACCCGGCGCTGTCGTCGTTTATTTTCATGACGTCCGATAACGTCATTGTTTTTTTCATTGTCTGCTTCTTCTACCTCATACACTTTCTTAATGAGAAACCCTGGAGCTGAGTAAGGACTTAAACCCGCCTTGTTTATATGACTTTGCAATGTCATGAACTGTGGCCTTCAATGAATATAATATTCCAAATGGATTAATACATTGGGAGAGATCCGCGCTTGATTGTGCCGGCATATTTTGCTTTTGGGAGTTCAATATCTACAACGCATGATTAACGTCATTTTTGACGTGATTGATTTTTCACACCTTGACTGCACATCGACATTAACCGTGTATCCCTTTTCTTTCTGAATCTATTTTGACATTAAAAGACAAGTACTCTTGATGCATTTTATTTCTCTGTAGCCAGTTTCAACATATTTTAGGTCTAACCAGTTTTTTTCAGGGGCAAAACTTTATAGAATGTTGAAAATGGAAGCCCCTCCCCCCTTTTGACATCATTTTCAAGGCCTCGTTTGTTTGGACATTCCGTGTAAAATTTGCGATAAAATTTCATAGAACTTCCAGAATGAAGTGAAAATTTCGTATTTTATGAACAATTGTGTCCAGACACTTACCTGAATTAACGGGATTTTTGGATGTCAAATGTTCATATCAAAATAGTTTTTCTCAGTTACACATAGGTCGCAAAAACGTCGTGTTCGAGGTTGCGCCGCCTGGACATAGCATTGCTTACAAAAACATCACTAATTTATTAAAAAATAAAATTTATGATTTATGATGTATCCTTTAGATAGAAAAGATGATGCTTACTAGATATTTTAAAATTCATTGATGTGCTTAAAGCGGTTTTAATTTTATGACGTTAGTCCACGAACTTTTTGATAACCCCTCGTATACAGTAAAATTTGTCTAATCCGGACTCTGAGTACTCCGGATTTTTGTCCATTCCGTCTATAAATTTTAGTCCCATGCACTTCTTTAAAAAACTCATTAGAAAAAATTCTGTGTAGTCCGGATACTGTCTATTCTGTATTCCGAACGGCTATACTAGTCCCAACTGCTCATAATTAACGGTAATTATTTCCTCTAATCCGGCCACACCTGAGTTACTTCAAAGCAATTAACACCTTTCGTGGTGGATTTAATAATCTGTGTTAACATTAGCAGTGCCATGAGACGAACTCAGTGAAGTGCGGCGGTGACACAGCCCAGTTGAAAAAATAATAATAAACTAGAACGATACTCGTTGCGAGCAACGAGAGGTCTTCCGTCCGATTCTGAAATAAAATCCGAAAAATCTAGCAGAAAAAATGAGAAAAAAAAAATCGGACATTCGGGGGAGCAAACCCGGGTCGCCCGCGTGAAAATCCAACGCGCTAACCATTCGGCCATTGAAAACACCGCTTCAAATTTTTAAATGCGAATATCTCTAGATTGCCTTTTTTGATTCTAATAAAAATTACATATTACGCATAAGAAAATGAGTCTCTATTTAAATTAAAAAACAACAAAGAAAAATATTGAAAAACAAAAAAGTTGGAAAATTTCATTTTTTAAAAATGCTTCCGGCAGAAACCGGAAGCGCCGACGACGCACGAAAAGGCAATTCTGCAAACCACAAAGTCATGATCTATCATCTCCAATAAGTCTCCAGTTCATATTCTCAGCCATTTTTGATAAAAGTGCGCGACAAAATCGCATTTTAAAATCAGGAAATTGCCCATAACTTGGCACCGGAATCGAATTTTCCAAATTTCTCTTCGGATGTAACAACTTCATATAATGACGCATATTTTGTGAAAGTTTCATTGAAAACCGCTGAATAGTTCTCGAGAAATCTTCTGCACAAACTTTTGTCAAAAAAAGAATAATAATAAGAATAATAACTAGAAACGATCTCGTTGCGAGCAACGAGAGGTCTTCCGTCCGATTCAGGAAAAGAACCTAAAATCGAGCTGAAAAAGTGAAAAAAAAATTTGGTCACAAAGAGGATTGAACCCAGGTCGCCAGCGTGAAAATCAAACGCGCTTTTTTCCTCTTTATTCCCAACACGCTTAAATTACGCGTTTGAGTCCACTGCTCTAAATGTACTTGAATATACTTCAACAATACACCTGTGATTCTTAAATCACGAAAGGTGCGCCACTATATATTTATAATTTCGCGCCAAATGCCACAAGTTAATCTGCGCGCCTTTTCTTTGGAATGTTTCATTAAATAGGTGTGATAGCTTCAATAGAATAAAGAAAAAGGAACGTTCTTTAAGCCTAAATTTCGAGGTTTAGAAAGTATATTTAACAGATTGTACATATTCTATATTTTATATAGGTAAGTAACACAAAAGAAGTGAAATGGTAATCATTTTAAACTTTTTTTTAATTACCTGTTTATCCCCAAAGTGAACTAACCCGATTCTTTACACCTTCATGAAAAGGTAGAAATGGTTCAATGAAAGACATGTCTCGCCCTTCGACGGTCAAGGAATCAGATTTCATTCATGTTCAATGTTCAATGTTCAACTTTATATATCTTTGAGAAAAGAATGTTAATATAAACTCCATTAGACGATCTTATTTAAAAAAGGTTTTCTTATTTCTGTCTTTTGTATTAGTTTAATATGACTCAAGTGTGCATGGGAAACACACTGGTTACGTTTGTGAAAAACTAATAAATTTTGAATACTGCTCTAAATATAGTTATGTATACAGTACACCTGCAACAGTACACCTGTCTAAGAATCATAAAAGGCGGGCCACTATTCATAATCTGGCGACAAACACCACAATATTCGTGCCTATCCTTTGGACTGATCTATCAAATAGGTGTGATAGCTTCAATGAAATTAAATATTAAATAAAACAACTTCTTATCGCCTTTATTTTATTTCGACGTTAAGAAAGTAAATTTAACACATTGCACACACGTATCTAGCCCAATTACACTAAAGCAGTAAAACGGAAATTAAGTTTTAAGATTGTCACTGAATTGCAGCGTACTACTAGGTGAAAGTCCACGTAGTTTTTTTACTTTTCATGTATCATTTAGTCAAACGCTCAGCTGCCTCCATAAACCCGTCTCGCGAAATGGCGGAGTTGACAGAGACAGCCGCCATCTTGGGTCCGCTTCAGATTTTCAAATATTAATATCTAGAGTTCTGATTAACCAATACCCAAACAACTTATATAGTAAGCATCGATCAAAGGGTCTCTATTATCATTCCAAAAATAAATAAAAAATGTTGAAAAACAAAAAAGTTAGAAAATATGATTTTTTCAATTCGCTTCTCCTAACAACAGGAAGTACCGACGACGAACAAAGTGTCACGTCCTGGATGGTATATATCACGATCTATAATCCCTGAAAGTTTCATGTTGATATCTTTTACCGATTTTGAGTTTAATCGAGGACAAAATGTCATTTTAATTTCAGGAAATTGTCCGTAACTTGGCACCGGAAGTGAGTTTTTAAATTTTCTCTCGGATATACAAAATTCATGTTACGACACATCTTTTCTGAAAATTTCACGTCATTCAATCCAGTAGTCTTCGAGAAATCGCGTGCACAAAATTAGAAAGTCAAAAAAATAATAAAAAGAATAATAATAATAATAATAAGAAACAGTAGAATCACTATAAGGTCTTCCGTGAAGACGGAAGACCTTTATAATAAGAAACAATAGAATCACTATAAGGTCTTCCGTGAAGACGGAAGACCTTAATTACAAATTGTCGCATAGGTTCACGTCAGAAAATGGTGGACGCAAAATAATTCCTGAATTTTCCTCTTTAACTCGAGCAATCCTGCATTGGACAGGGCCGATGTTTATTATGAGATGATAAAACATGTGTAAACTTTCTTAGTTCAGCGGAATCATGGACATTTTCGGCATTATGAATGTTTTGTTTACTGTAGCGGTGAGGGCATCGCGCAGCTATTGGAGTGGATCCAAGGATTTATGAATGAATAAAAAAGATGGAAATAAAGTTTGATATCTTCTGTATTATTTAGTGACATTATTCATTTGCAATTAATAGATATATACAAGAAAACGCGAAATGCTAATAAATGCAGCTGAAAATCTTTATTTTCTCAAGATAAAAAAAAAATTAAATTAAATAATTATAAATTCTACATACAAAACATAGGAAGAATGAATGATGGCAAGTTATCAGATGACATCAGGGGAACTGATTTTTATGAATGAAACTTTTAAAACGTTACTTGTACGTTGTAGATGTTATATCTGCGAAGTCTACCTGTCTGGGCGCTTCCGGGAGGGGGGGGGGGGGGTTCTTGAATATAGACTTGTAAATTACCATTATTTTGTAGAAAGAATTAAGCCTTATCATTTTCTTTACTTTAAGAAGAGTGTCTTGTTATGTAAAAGTCAAGGTCAGTTTATGTAGAATGTAAAAATTAAAGCCGAATTGGCATTCATTTCAATATGTGAGAAAGGTGGGGGATAGGTCTTTTACAGTTCACAAAAAAGAAATGGGAGGGGGGGATAAGATGAACACATATAATACATTCAATATACACACTTTATTTACTAAAATCTCGTCTCAATTGAACCAGGGAAGTTTTTCTACAGGTCCTTTCGCCATCGCGTCAAAGACTTTACCTGCACACTTGTGTATTGCACAATGGGTTTTCCCCCCGCGAAGTCTATTTAGGAGAAAATGAAACTGAATATTTTTTAGTGTTTAAGGAAACGTTGAACCTACGTTTGCGAAAGTTATTTAATTCCTTCTTAATCAAATCAAGAAACTGTTTATACGTAAAATCATCAAAAAGGGGCTTTAACTTTCACCATGAATATCACAGAAAAAAGAAGAAAGAAAGAGAAAGAAATGTTCAAAATCGAGTTTTAATTCCCTTTTCTGTGACGACCGGAAGTATTGACGATGGAAAAAATGTTAATGGACAAATCTTGAAGTCATGATCTATGATATCTGACACAGTTAACTTTCATATCTTAAGCTGTTCTGGAGAAATGGACCGGACAAAGGTCATTTCCAAAATTTGGTCAATACGAAAATAGTAAGAATACTAGATACGATCTCGTTGCGAGCAACGAGAGGTCTTCCGTCCGATTCAGGAAAAAAAAACTTGTAAAATCGAGCTGAAAAGTGATTCAAAATTTTGATCACAAGGAGGATTGAATCCAGGTCGCCAACGTGAATGCGCCTTTTTTTTCTCTTTTCTCCCCAACGCGCGAACCATTTAGCTATTGGGAATACTGCTTTAAATATACTTGTGTATACTTTTGCAACAGTACACCTGTCTGAGAATCATAAAAGGCGGGTCACTATTCATAATTTCGTGTCAAAAGCCACGCATAAATATTCGCACCTTTTCTTTGTACTGATCTATTAAAGAGGTGCAATAGCTTCAATGAAATTAATTAAAACATTCTTATCACCTTTATTTTATTTCGGCGTTAGGAAAGTATATTTAACACATTGTACACATTACATATCGTACTAGCCCAGTACATGTAACACTAAAGCAGTGAAACGGAAATTAAGTTTTTTAAGATTGACACTGAATTGCAAGATACTACTACGTGAGAGTCCAAGTAGTTTTTTGCATTTCATGTATCCTTATGTCAGAATGGTTTAATCAAATGCTCAGCTGCCTCCATAAGCCCCTACTCGCAAAATGGCGGAGTTGACAGAGACAGCCGCCATCTTGGGCCCGCTTCAGATTTTCAAATATTAATATCTAGAGTTCAGACTAACCAATATTAAAACAACTTATATAGTAAGCATCAATAGAAGTGTCTCTATTAATATTCCAAAAATAAATGAAAAATATTGAAAAACAAAGAAAGTTGAAAAATTGGACTTTTTGAATTGGCTTCCGGTAGCGACAGGAAGTACTGACGACGAACGAAAAGTCGCGTCCTGGAAAGTATTGATCATCATCTATAAACTCTGAAAGTTTCACATTGATATCTTTTACCGTTTTTGAGTTTAATCGTGGACAAAATGTTGTTTAAAAATCAGGAAAATGGTCCAAAACCTGGCACCAGAGAGGAATTTCCAAAACCTGTCTTGGAACTTTCAAGAGTATCTTACAACACATCTTTCCTGAAAGTTTCAGGTAATTCTACCCAGTAGTTTTCGAGAAATTGTGTCAGAAAAATAATAATAAGAAGAAGAAGAAGAAACAGTACAATAACTATAAGGTCTTCCGTTAAGACGGAAGACCTTAAATATTACTAGTATATGATTGAATTACAATTTAAAAAAAAAATAATTTTGTTTTAACTCCTTTTACCACATTATAACATAAATACAAAAAATAAATATGTACGCGATTTACAAATCAATATATAAATCGGGATCGAAAATCGAAGGTATTTCAAAATGGCGCCATAACACTGTGGGGGAAGACGTAATTTTCAACATAAAAATTAAAAGTTCAATCTAATAATTAGCACATCGTAAATAATTTTGCATTACTGTTCTTACATTGAATGTGCTCTTTGACAAACGAAACCTGGTCCGCTTGATATACAGTAAGCCTATATTATGCGTGCCGGTAAATTTTGAATTAGGTAACATTTCACCCGACTTTCAAACTTTGTGAACAAACAAGAAAATACAGTAAGTCATAAGAGACTATTTCATAATTTCTAGACTAGAAAATATTGATTGATTTCATCATTTAATTATATTTTATATTATGCATAATGATGAACTTGAAAATAAACAACGAAATTTTCAAAATTAATATTTTCCTGCATTTTTCCTGCACTCCGGATTCTGTCTAAACCGGCCAAATTTTATGGAACCGGCAGTAGCCGGTTTGGACAAATTATACTGTATATTTATGATGAGGAAGGGTCATTCTTTCTGAATTGGGAATTTTAAGACCCCTGGGTCAGAGGTACCATGGGGGGGGGGGGCTCTACATATATGAAAATGAATTGATTGTTTGAAATCTCTCCTTGGTATGAATCAAACATTTTTGTTAAGCAAGGGTGCCTTTTCCAAAATTGTGAAATGTGTGGACCAAGGGTTGGGTTCATGTGTGGAAGTGTCACTACTGATTATCGCGGAATATTACTGATTTGTCGAAATGCATTGTTTTGCAGGCACGTAGCATCGTTTTTGAAAGTGGGGAGGCCAGCCAGAAAAAAATTTTTTTTTTACTTACCTGAAAAAGTTGACAAGCAAAAAAAAAAAAAAAATAAACGAAAATTGCCCAAACTCGAAAATCCTATTTCAGGGGGGGGGGGGGGTTGTGGCCAACTTTTTCGGAACTAACTTACTATCACTTCCAATTTTTTCCCTACAATCCTTGATTTCACCATACTATGGTATAAAGTGGGGGGGCCAACCATCCTTTCAATGAACATTTACTATAGTATAGGTAATGTTGGGGAAAAAAGTGGGGCCCCCCCGGTTGCTACGTCCCTGTTTTGTTCCCCTATTTTGTCTATGGGTATTAAGTAACCAAAGCAAGCAAGCATAGTGTATAGCTATGATAATTAATGGTGCCTCTTTCAAAATTGTGAATGCCATGACGTCTAGTTTAAAGCATGAACTAAATTCAATCATTGGAAAGTTGTTGCATGTCAGATGCTCAATGCATTTCTTGCTTCAATTATTCTGAGTTACAATGCAGACATAATTCTCGAGGCATGGTTCTGTAGAAAAAGACTTTTTTTAATGTAATTTAAATTACAATGTATTTCATGTGTGTACTGATCAAATTATAAGCAAATCCTTTTAAAATAGGCTTAAAAAATACAACCGACTGATAGGCAAGTAATATATAGTATTTAAAAAAAACTGAATTTGATATCAATCATTTTACCAGCTAAAATGGATTTGTACATTTTTGTAGATTCGTTATTGGAAGAAAACAAGTCCGGGAATTCTAAAGAGAATAGAAATACCTGCTAGAGTTTTGAGTGTTGTTAATACCAGTATGATTGAAACCCAAAGGATAAGGGAAACAATACATAATCTTCCAGCTTTCTCAGAACTTCAACTTGATGTATTGGTGAAGAATACCGAGTTTGAATCAAAGCCAAGTGATTTAATTGATCTTGTCACACCAGAAGGAGGTAATGTGTACTATTCATTTTTAGCTCACCTGAGCTGAAATTCATGTGAGCTTTTCTGATCACAATTTGTCTTTAGTCTGTCTTTCTGTCCATCTGTACATTTTCAACTTTTTCTCCAGAACCATTGGACCAATTTCAATCAAACTTCCAACAAAGCATCCTGGGGTAAAGGGGATTTAAGATTGATCAAATGAAGGACCAAGTCCTCTTTCAAGAGGAGATGAATTAAGAAGAAGTGAAAACTTGGAGGCATGATTTAAAAATCTTCTTTTCAAAAACTACTGGGGTCAAGAAAGATGAAACTAATGTTGAAGCATCCTCAGGTAGTGTAGATTCAGATTTGTATAAATCATGACCCATGGGGTAAATAGGGGCCACAATGGATGGTCAAAATTTGATATAGCAATAAATCTTTAAAATCTTCTTCTCAAGAACAACAAAGTTATGACTGGTCATATTTATATGGAAGCATCCTCAGGTAGTGTAGATTTCAGTTTCTTCAAATCATGACCCTTAGGGATAGGGTGGGGTCACAATGGATATTATTTAGGTATATGTGGAAAATCTTTAAACATCTTTTTCTTAAAAACAACACAGCCTTGATTGATCATATTTATTTGGAAGCATCCTCATGTAGTGTAGATTAAAATTTGTTTCAATCATGACCTCTAGGGGTAGGGTGGGGTCACAATGAGTGATCAAAGGTTTACATACGATTATATAAGAAATTTTTTTAAAATTCTTCTCAATAACAATAAGCCATGATTGGTCAGATTTATATGGAAGCATCCTCAGGTAGATTCAAATTTGTTCAAATCCTGAACCCTGGAGGTAAGGTTGGGCCAAAATGGAAGTTTAAACTTATAAGGAAAAAATACAGCAGTATGTAATGTTCAATCAGAATATGTAAGAAATATGTAAGCATTCCTAGTAAATGTAGATTCAAGGTACAGTGGACCCTCATTTATCCGGACGCTTTGGTTCCCAGTCAATTTGTCCGGATATGTGAAGCATCCGGATATCTGAATCAACAGTTAAACAAGACAAAATAGCATTTAAAAATTTCGTTCCGATGAAAAATCGTCCGGATACTGAAGCATCCGGATATCTGGCGTCCGGATATCTGAAGGTCCACTGTAATTCAAATCACACCTCCACCCTTTGAAGGTGTTTCCACCCTCACAATTTTAATGGTACATAAACTGCATTAATTTTCATTGCAAAAAATGTATAGGTCACAATATTATTTAAGATGCGAAACAAATAAACAGAAGTGTATGTCAACATAAAAAAGTCGCACATTTTTTGTAAACAGTATTATGAAAAATATTCAAAAAACTGGTCAAAATGCATAATTTTGATGCTGAATGTTCCTAAATACTTCCTACTTATAAGATGCTTTTGAATTGTGAATATCGGGGAAACTATTTTACATTAGAAGTACAAAAAAGCGCAAATGACTGAATGAAGAGACCGTAAAAGGAGTAATTGCCTTTGTCAGCATTTTTAAGCGGTTAGCTTCGCTAACCGCTTTATGGCATGTATCGACACCAGAAACTTCCATAAGGCGCTACCTATCGACAACGGAAACTTCAACAAAGCCTCTACCTATGATTTGTTTCTGACACATATAACACATGTTAAATAAAATCAAGACTATCAAAACAACATAATCTTTCGGTTTTTAATTTTTTCTGATTTTGTTTGAAAATGAAATAAATTTATAATTGTTGTATTAAAAAAGTTTATGTATAGCAGCATTTGGTGTCGAGATTGAATTTCCGTGACGTCAGCTGATGGCGATCGGGCCCTGTCACGAAATTCGAAGTCAACTTGAAGTTTAGCTGATAACATTATCAACGCGTTGGATTTAAACTTAAGGAAGAAATATATAGCGAGAAATATCATATTTGAACCCAATGCTACACGAAAACCAGTAGGCATATCCGATTTTTGTGTTAAATTGAAGCCTGAATCGAACAGGGGGTCAAAATGGCATTGCACACCTTGTGTATTTATACATGTATATAGAGGGGGTAGAATGTTTCGATATTTGGCTTATTTAGAGACTTACTGATAAAAATTCAGGTGCCTCTGATTAAATGTAAGGCACCCCTCATGAACAATAAATATGCTACTGGGCACAGGGAGGACGGGTTAATTACTGGCTAAAGGGGTTGAAGGTTATTACCGACTGCAAAACATCGGAGAATCTCTCGATCGAGTTTCATTTTCCTTGCCAAAATATTATGACATCCCGTTTGTTTTCTTCTCCTTTTTTTCTCAATTGAAATTATTTAAAAGATGATGAAAGCTTTGTTTCCAGGGATAAATTCTGTACTAAGTCTAATTATTACAAACGATCATAAACGATCACATTTTTATTTAAATATTTGCCAAATACCCAGTATATGTTCGTTTATACATATCGTGCTTGCACTTTTTTAGGTCACCTGAGTAAACTCAGGTGACCTATTGCTATCTGTTTTCGTCCGTCGTCGTGCGTCTGTGCGTCGTGCGTCGTCCGTTAACATTTGAACATTTTCAGCTTCTTCTCTGCAACCAGTGAACCAATTTCAACCAAATTTGGCACAAAGCATCTATGGGTGAAGGGGGACAAAAATTGTGAATTTCATGATCCCTGCCCCCCTGGGGCCTGAGGGGTGGGGTCAAAATCACTAAAATTAGTGCAATCTTTGAAAATCTTCTTCTTTACTCCTGGACATCAAGCAGTCAAACTGTTAGCATGATTGTAATCAGCATTGAGTCCTCTACCAAAATTGTGAAATTCATGGCCCTGGGGTCAAGGGTTCTAGTGCTAGGGAGGGGCTAAATAAGTATATAGTAAAAATGCATTATTTCTTTGAAAATCTTCTTCTCTGCTCCTGGGTATTAATTAAATCAACTACCGGTAAGTGCATAGTTATAATGAGCAAGAGTGCCTCTACCAAAATTGGGAATTTAATGGCCCCAGTGTCAGGGGTTCTGGTGTTAGGGTGGGGCTCTATAGATTATATAGTGAAAATACATGAATTCTTTGAAAATCTTCTTCTCTGTTCCTAGGTATTAAATAAACTAAGCAAGTGCATAGTTATGATGAGCAAGAGTGCCTCTACAAAAATTGTGAATTTTATGGCCCCAGGGTCAGGGGTTCTGGTGTTAGGGTGGGGCTCTTTGATTGATTATATAGTGAAAAATACATGAATTCTTTGAAAATCTTCTTCTCTGTTCCTAGGTATTAAATAAATAAACTAAGTGCACAGTTATTATGAGCAAGGGTGCCTCTACCAAAATTGTGAATTTTATGGCCCCAGGGTCAGGGGTTCTGGTGTTAGGGCGGGGCTCTATAGATTATATAGTGAAAATACATAAATTCTTTGAAAATCTTCTTCTCTGTTCTTAGGTATTAAATAAATAAACTAAGTGCATAGTTATTATGAGCAATGGTGCCTCTACCAAAATTGTGAATTTTATGGCCCCAGGGTCAGGGGTTCTGGTGTTAGGGTGGATCTATAGATTATATAGTGAAAATACATAAATTCTTTGAAAATCTTCTCTGTTCTTAGGTATTAAATAAACTAAGTAAGTGCATAGTTATGATGAGCAAGAGTGCTTCTACAAAAATTGTGAATTTTATGGCCGCAGGGTCAGGGGTTCTGGTGTTAGGGTGGGGCTCTATAGATTATAGTGAAAATACATGAATTCTTTGAAAATCTTCTTCTCTGTTCCTAGGTATTAAAAAAACTAAGTAAGTGCATAGTTATGATGAGCAAGAGTGCCTCTACAAAAATTGTGAATTTTATGGCCCCAGGGTCAGGGGTTCTGGTGTTAGGGTGGGGCTCTATAGATTATAGTGAAAATACATGGATTCTTTGAAAATCTTCTTCTCTGTTCCTAGGTATTAGAAAAACTAAGTAAGTGCATAGTTATGATGAGCAAGAGTGCCTCTACAAAAATTGTGAATTTTATGGCCCCAGGGTCAGGGGTTCTGGTGTTAGGGTGGGGCTCTATAGATTATATAGTGAAAATACATGAATTCTTTGAAAATCTCTGTTCTTAGGTATTAAATAAATAAACTAAGTGCATAGTTATTATGAGCAAGGGTGCCTCTACAAAAATTGTGAATTTTATGGCCCCAGAGTCAGGGGTTCTGGTGTTAGGGCGGGGCTCTATAGATTATATTGAGAAAATACATGAATTCTTTGAAAATCTTCTTCTCTGCTCCTAGGTATTAATTAAATAAACTAAGTAAGTGCATAGTTATGATGAACAAGAATGCCTCTTCCAAAATTGTGAATTTTATGGCCCCAGGGTCGAGTTTCTGGTGTTTGGGCGGGGCTCTATTGATATTATAGTGAAAATACATGAATTCTTTGAAAATTTTCCTTTCTGCTCCTAGGTATTACGCAGGTGAACATACCTATATAGTTATGATGAGCAAGGGTCCTAATCTTCCAGAATTGTGAATTTCAAGGCCCCTGGGTCAGGGGTACCATAGACAGGGGGGGGGGGGGAGGGGGGTGTACTTATATAGTGAAAATGAATGAATTGTTTGAAATCTGCTCCTTGGTATTAATCAAATATTTTTGAAAAGCAAGGATGCCTTTTTAAAAATTGTGCAATGTGTGGCTTTAGGCCTAAGGGTCAGGGTTCATGTGTGAAAGGGGCACTTATACACTGATTAGTTGACATGCATTTTTTGCTCCCCTACCCTGCCTTTGGGTATTAAGTAACCAAACTAAGCAACTGCTAAATGTATTGTTATAATGATCAATGGTTCCTCTTTCAAAATTGTGAATGCTATAGAATCTTGCTTAAAACATGAATCAAATTCAGTCACTGGAAAGCTTTTGCATAATGCTCAGGTGACCTATAAGGCCCATGGGCCTCTTGTTTTAAATAATTGTCATATACCATTTACTTATTCAAACATTTAATTGTATGAAAAGTCAATAATGTACATTTCTTAAAACTTTATTATCTTGTTTACTTGTCTTTCTTCCTGTGAGAGAAATAGTTCATAATATTAATAAACAGATGTACTCAGTATCTGTATCAAAATACGGAATGAACAGTGATCGGTCTCAAAAGAAAAACGGATCCTTGAAAGTTCCAGTGCCTAGGAGAAGTAAGCATCCCCAATGACAGGTCATACCTGCTGACCCGCAGTGAGCCTACGAAACTGAAGCTCTCTAAAATTAATTAATTTACAAATTCTCTGCTCGTCCATCCGTTTTTCTCAGACTAGCCAGCTAAAGATCTATGTACAGTACTCCAAATAAATTAATCTAAAGAATTTGAATTATCATTTATTTTCTTTTTGAGTTGTTTGCTATAGTAGCCTTTACAGTTACCTAATTTCAGAATCAATAGAGCATGAAAGACAATTAAATTTGCAACATCAACATATTTTTTTTTCGTTCTGAGCACTTTTGGACGCTACCAATGGAGACAATTAGGAAGAAATTTTTGAAATTGAACTTCCTGTCTTTCAAACTGAAAATCTCAGGTTGATATTTTGAAACATACATTTGTGACATCAGTCTGGGATGTTATTGTTTTTACCATTTAGTCAAGTACTACAAAAGTCAGTGTGTCTGCTTCTTCGCTGATGACATTGGACAAAGATATCATATGCATACTTACTTTAATATCATCACTCAATGCATTTTTTGTTATTCTACACTGTACAGTCATATTTCATGAAAGCATGCTAACCGCTTTTCAGTACTTTCAGTACTTTGATTTAAAGATTGAATAATTGGTTGAATAAAGAAAATATGCATTTTTATGCCCCGCCAAGTAACTGTAAGCCCTACCTGAACCAAACTTGCATGGATAATGCATCTAGGGATGGACACTGACTTGCTTCGGATGCTGGATCTGACCTATATTTTCATTCCCAAGTAACTATAAGCCCTACCTGAACCAAACTTGCATGGATAATGCATCTAGGGATGGACACTACCAGACTTGCTTCGGATGCTGGATCTGACCTACATTTTTATTCCTTAGAAACTATAAGCCCTACCTGAACCAAACTTGCATGGAATGATGCATCTAGGGATGGACACTACCAGACTTGCTTCAGATGCTGGATCTGACCTATATTTTCATTCCATAGTAACTATAAGCCCTGCCTGAACCAAACTTGCATGGATGATGCATCTAGGGATGGACACTACCAGACTTGCTTGAGGCTGGATTTGACCTATATTTTCATTCCATAGTAACTATAAGCCCTGCCTGAACCAAATTTGCATGGATGATGCATCTAGGGATGGACACTACCAGACTTGCTTTGGATGCTAGATCTGACCTATATTTTCATTCCCAAGTAACTATAAGCCCTACCTGAACCAAACTTGCATGGATGATGCATCTAGGGATGGAGATTACCAGACTTGCTTGGGATGCTGGAACTGACCTATATTTTCCAAACAAGAGACCAGGTTAAAGTTTTGGGAACAGATCAGTCCCAATGAATTTGAAGTTCTTGATATCTGTAGTATTAACAAAGTTATGAATATTTGTTCACACTATACATGTTTTTCACGCTACATGTGTAGAAATGTGTATATGCCATGTAAGTAGTTAAACACAACTTTCAAGAATATTGTTGTTGGGATAAATACTAAATATTAAGAAAATATGATGTGAGATTTGCATTTAACTTACACTGACAACTTTCGTAGAGGTAAGTTTCGTAATCTTTGATTGCCTGTGTTTTATGAAAGACATCATTTCTAGATATTTTAATCAAACTTCATATGTTGATTCATACTGATGAGAGATATGCAACTGCATCAACATTTTTTACCTTGACCTTTCCTTTGACCTTGACCTCACTTTTCCTTAATCAGTGTCAAACTTCATATGCTGATACATACTGATGTAAGCAATTCAACTGCATCAACAATTTTGACCTTGACCTTTTATTTGACCCTGACCTCACTTTTATCAAATTGTGTATAAGTCAGTCTTTAATTAAAGACATCATTTCTTGATATTTTTAACTTCTTATGTTGATACATATTGATGAGAGATATGCAACTGCATCAACATTTTTTACCTTGACCTTTGCTTTAAATTAACATTGACTTCACTTTTCCTAAATTAGTGTCAAACATCATAAGCTGATAGATAAGTAAGCATTTCAAGTGTATCATCATTTTTTACCTTTACCTTTCATTTGACCTTGACCTCACTTTTATCCATTTTTGTTTAAGTCAGTTTGAAAGAAACCATTTATAATTATATTTTCAACTTCATTTGCTGATACTTACTGATGAGAGCTTTTCAACTGAATCAACAGTTTTTGACCTTGGTATTTCCTTTGACCTTGACCTCACTTTAATGAAATTAGTGTCAAACTTCATACATACTGATACATACTAATGTAAGCAATTCAGCTGCATCTCTATTCAAGATATTCTGATCAAATTTTATACACATACAAATTTTCATGTTGCTTCACTAACATATCCTCGGCGGGGCTTTCATGTCCTATGGACATATTTCTAGTTTAAATTCTCATACTTAACAACCCCTGCGAGACGATCATGAATAATTCATGAATTTCTTAGAATTTTTCATGAATTCCGTTTCCAACGGAAGACCTTCTACTGATTCTGTTGGTAAAGATTATTATTCTTCTTTTTTTTTCTTCTACTTCCTAGACGCCAACTTTGAAGCCTCATATCTCACTCATTTCTCAATTGATTTCGCTCAAATTTTCAGAGATACTAGAAGTTACTAAACTCTATCAGAATGTTGTCTAAAATTTCAAAAAGTCACTTCCGGTTTTGAGTTATTTCCCTTTAAACGAAAATTTATAGGCTTTCGTTTCCAGACAAAGGCTCATAGATGGCTAAAGCTGGAGCAGAAATTCTACTGATTTTAGATATAAGAAGGATTGAAGTTGTGCACATCGGTTTTTGTTTTTCGATTTCTCTATTCAAAATGGCACTATATAGGGGTCAAAAATTAGAATGCATAAAAGAGCCAAAAATTACTCATATTTTGCTTTTTATCTTCTAAACTAAAAATATTTTGTTAAAATATATAGAATATAATTTGTGCAGAATTAGAAGATCTTTCAAATGATGTTTCGGAAAAAGGGCTGACCCCTAAATTAAGGGATCTAGAGGGGCCAAAAGTTTTTCCCAGATATCTCAAAAAGTATTGAGAATTTGTTATACATCAAAGAAGCAAAGTTGTTGAAAATCTCTGATAAAATCTACTGATGTCATCAAAATACGTCCTGTTACGTCACTTCCGGCCATACCGGAAGTAGTCTGAAACTGCATATTTTTGCCGTTTTTGACCTGTTTTGGGGAAATATTTGTCACTGGAAGCATAAAACTTAATTTTCCGTCCGTCGACGTCACTTCCGGTCAAACAGGAAGTAGCAAAAAATGGCTTACTTTGCAATTTTCAACATAGATTTGGAAGATTTAAATCATTAGAGACGTCATTTCTCTTTTTTTTTTTTAAAATAAAAGTTACCTCCGGTCAAACAGGACGGAAGACCTACTCGTTGCTTTGCAACGAGCTTTGCTCTAGTTCATGAAATGTTCATGAAATGTTCATGAAGATCCTATGAACTTATTATTGGACATTTTCAAATCATGAATTTTTATTCTTGAAAGAAAATTGATGAATATATTCATGAATATTTTTTTTCATGAATAATTCATGAAGAGTCATATTCATGAAGATTCATCATTTCAAGAATGTCCAATAATAAGTTCATTGGATCTTCATGAACTGTTCATGAATAATTTGATGAATTTTTTCAGGAATGTTCATGAATGAATAAAATTCATGAACCATTAGCATTCATGAATATTCTTGCTTATTTGTAAACAAAAAATGCAATATTATTATTCATGTTTATTCATGAAAATGCATGAAGTCATGCTAAAAAAGTAACAGTAGATGTTTTATAATACAGCATCTTGAAAGATTTCACAGAATTGTTGTTTGTTTTCCAACCATGGCAACAAAGTCTTTGTTAAAAAACTTAAAATAGACAATTCTGACATATTAAACCATAATAAATGAGTAATGTAGTTCATTCCTGGTAAAAGTATAAAAAATTTCAATTCAAATGCAACTCTTTGCAGAATGTTTAACCTTACTTGGTCAAGAGGAGAGGGGGGCCCTTCCTCAGCATGTTTCAAAGTGTGTTTTAATGCCTGAAATTGAACAGTTTTTAATTTCAGTTTAGGAGAAAAGTTTGTTCAGCGCCAGGGTAACAGTTTTAAGTGCTTTCAAGCAGTTCGAGCAGAGATGGTCAATTCAAAAATCCTTATTGTCTCTCCATGTGGAATTTCCAGAATTTTCATTTGGATCCTTTGATTGAAGTTATTCATGTTTTCATTTCTTTTTTTCTTTCTTTTTCAAGAGCTCAGATTTTTTTTGCAGCCAGAGTTTCTTGTCTTCTGCTCATCAACATTTGTGAACTGCTTCTCTTTTTCCTTCAAAAAGAAAGATTTTCTGAAAATACCCATGATTGTAAAACATAAGATTTTTTGTATTTTCTTGCATTTTAGTTTCATTTAATTTTGCACCAGAGGCACTTCCAAATTAAAACATTCTGAATGGAATTTAAGCCTATTTTCTTGGAACGCCAGTTTGTAGATCAATCAGGCCTATGAATGTTTTGAGTTTCAGTCTATAATTAATGTATGTTATATGGTTGGATCCAAACTCAAAGCAAAGTTAGACAAAACTTGCATTAAAAAAAAGACATATTAATTTATTTTACAAATAGACAGTAACATTTACAGACAGATTTCTGACTCAGTGATTGCCTCCATTTTTTGTCACTCACCAGTTATGAAGTAGATCGATCCTATATATAGTCTTCCTTCTTCATATTCTGTTATTTTCTTAAAAAGTTGACAAAGATCAGTGACTATGCAAATTATACATCACAAATAGGCCTACCGATCCTTCCACTCTACAAATTCCCACTTCCAACGTCTCGTGCGTTTTCAAGTTTGCGCCTATTCAAAAATGTACGGTAGAGCTAAGAAATACGTTAGTTTAAAATTTCCAAGATTTTTGTTTAAAAAAAATAACAAACACTATCTGAATAATTTTTCACTGAAAATACAATTTTTTATATCAAAATAAGTTTTATCAATGAAGAATTCGAATTTTTTACGTCATCAATTATACATGTATTGACTTTTAGTTTCGTATAACAAGTATGGCGGCCCCCATTAACAGAGGACATATATATGACATGATAATAACAATCTCTCGCCCTCAGACTGAATATTCTGAGCTGTGAAGACGCATAGGAGAATTAAAACTACAAAATACGAATGTGGATTATGTCATAGATACTTTACAACCATGCAGTCTGTGCTCTATCATTTACACACGAAGCAAGTGAAACTGTTTACATTTTAACTGCACCAAAATTAAAATGTATATAGCGTTTCGATCCAGGAATAATACAGTACAGTACAGACAAGTGATATAATTTTTTATTGTTAATAAATATATAAAACATTTTTTACGAAGCTCACAAAGTTCTTTTTCCAGAAAGTTTCATCTTCCAACAACTTGTTTAAAGTTTGATGTTAGAGAAAATTCGGTAGAACAAAGTTGTGTGATGAAAAACGACATTATTTAAAGCACATTATGATGAATATAACTGTTTAATTTAAATTATGAAGAAACATAAGTAATCAATTTGAAAAAATAATGCTGTCAATGGTGATGCAGTGTTTGTTTAATTAAAATCAAATAAAAACACGAAATGTTTAGAGATTTCATGATTTATTTTTTCAGATAGTTGGTGAAAGAATGTTATTAAATATAAATTATACCAGGGGTTTGTTCAACAATTGCATCTGCATACAAAAGTTGTATATGAGAGTAATGAGTGTTTTCTGTCAATCATTTTTGTCAATTATTTTAGTCTTCATGAAAATTCATGAACATTCATAATACCTTGAACTCTACATTTTTTCTGTCTTTAAAATGAAAATAACCAATATTCATATATATTCATCATTTGTTCATGAGCTACATTTTATGAATATATTCATGAATAAAGTTCATGAACCATCTTTATGAACCAGTCATGAACCATTCATGAACACATCATGAATGTTCATGAACGATTCATAAAAGTTCCTGAAATTATGAATTTCACCTCGCAGGGGAATATTTATCATAACACCTATTGTAAAGCATTCTTCTAAAAGATATTGTTCTATTAGGTATGAATTTAAATTAATTTCAGCAATTTTTGCAAAACCTATGACATCATAGGAGGGTGGAATTACCTTAAGGGATAGGTTGAGACCACATGCATTTAGAAGCTTTTCAATACTGGATTGATTTTTTGCGTTTTTCCTAGCCACAGTGCTCAGGTGAGCTATGTAAATTATTTCGTAGCGGTATTCATGAATTAACGCATTGTTGTCTGTGCCAAAGCCGCTTTTTAAATTACACATACAGTATCTGTAATTTATACAAACATCGTCAATTATCTGGTTATATTCTTACATACGAGACGCAAAAGAACAAGGTTCACTCTTGCCTTATTTGGCCCTGTGAATTTCTGAAAAACTGAAACTGCATAATTTTAGTTAATAATGCTTTGAATAATCACTTAGATCTTTGGTGACTGCGTATCTATAAAAAATGACATCATTTTCTGTCGATCTAGTCAATGCTCTATGACGTCACGAAATGTGTCAATTTCCTTCCTATTCTGAAAAAGTCTACAAAATGCCCAATTTTTAAAGCTATTTTTTGATATTTGATATAGAGCGCAACCTCTTATTTAACAAGGCCCAATCTAGTTGGAAATTACGAAAATGATATGATAAAAAAATTCAATTCTTGGAAATAAATTTGTATGTATTATGCCAAGAAAAATTAGAGTGAAATTTGGTTACCTTGCCTTTATTGTAGTTAAATGGGGGCACTTTCAAGATATGGACCATTTTTTGTGTTTTTATACACAATTACATACTAAACTCCCATTAAAACAAAGTAATTGACAAATAAAAAAAAATATAAATGATGAAATGTTTTGTTTTTCACATATATCATGCGATTTTCATTCTTCTTTTAAAAAATGAAGAGAAAATTGGAGGTAGTCTTTATTGCAGTGAAAAGGGAACATATCAAAACACAAAAATAGGACTTATTTTATCCAACTAGATATTTACATAAGACACAGTGGGTTTACATAACATCAACAAATGATTGCAATACTGTATTAGTTTCTAAAAATTAAATAATTCTTACATTATGAAATAGTTTTCTCCATCACGTTGTTTTAAGTGGAAAAAAAAGGGGGAATGGGGGGGGGGGTTAAAAAGTTGACAAAATTACGAAATTTACGTGTATTATACAGAAAAATAAAATATTTTGGTGGTTCCATATAAATGATACTTTTTTAAACTCAAGCTAATCCATGCATAATTAAGTCCGCAGTAAAAAGGGATGTGTATAAACTCTTCAACATGTTCAAGGAGAAAGGCTAAAATCGTTTACTTTTCAATTTAGTTGCAGTGTTTGTTTGTTTTTTCTAACTCACTAATTGAAATGAAACAAGGTAAAATTAATGAACCTATACCTAGAAATTGATACCTCAAAATAAATTATGTTCTACAAGTGATTATTAATTTTAAAAAACCCTAATGTAAATAATAGAAATGCCAGAATGAGCCAGCTTTCAATATGCACAGTTTATAGAGCTTCCAGGTATGCAAGATCAGCGAAACATTTTAGTGCAATTTGACGTCATTTTACTTGCATACATGCCAACTTTTGAAAATTCCCATGGAGGATTTAGTGCGTGACGACAATTTTTAAAGCTTTAAATTCGCGACATTTTGTAGTGAAATTAAATGATTATGAAATTATCTTTTTTTTTTTTTTTTATTTATAATATTGATATCACTTATCAATACAACTTAAGGATTAATTTAACACAAAAAATGATGTTTAATTTCTTTCCAAAATTGAAATATTTTTTCTAAAATAGGTGCCTCTCTCACTAAAGAAGGGGTATTAAGTTACATATGTAAACAACATAATTTTTCTACCAGGACACATATTTTATTTAGTGAAAAATTGAAAATTGTACAACTTTTAAATCATTTTTTTTTTCAAAGGCTAAAAAATATATGAGGTTTTGATACTGTAAAGTCCTGTTTCTGGAAACATTTTTGAGATTTTTTATTTATATTTCAATTAATTAGAAATTCTAATAGATACTAAATTTACAGAAATTTATACCACCTATCCAAAAGAGAATTATTTTTTTTACAGTCATGAAATTTGTCAGGTTTGATGGTGCCATGTGGGTATTTCCTTAAGTCATGCATATACCTAACATACAATATTAATTTTGGGAGAAGGGAGGGAAAAGAAATTCTAATTGACATACACTTGATTGTTTCATCTTAATTTTTTTCATAATATTTTAACTGCCAAACGTTACAATATTTTTCATTATAGGTAGATAAAATCAGCAGCTATGCTTTGTAGTTTTCTACTTTCGTTTTAAAAAAAAAACAATCTCTTTGGATTCCGATTTTATGGTTTGACTAGTGTTTTATTGTCTTTAATTTATAATTTTAATAAAAGAACTAACAATTATCACGTTAATCTATATGTTTCACCTTGCATACCCCTTAAAACTGACAAGATAATCCCTAATTGCCCCAAGCTATAAGCTACCTGTACCTGGACAACTGCGTGCATTCATGCGTGAAGTGATTTCCTGTGACTAACACCTGGTTAAATAAACAATGAAACTTGTCTGTGTGCATTGAATAAACAAGTCTGACATTGTTATCCCGATTGTCAAAATTCAGCTGTAAGGAAACTTTTAAAATCGGAAATTTTGGTGCTTTTTTTTCAAATCTGGAAATTGGGCCAATTTTTCTCTCACGATCGGGAAAGCGGGATGAAAGGGTAAAATCGGGAGGATCCCGCCTAAATCGGGAAAGTTGGCATGTATGTACTTGTGACATTATTGTTTTCAATTGTAACGGCAGTCAAGGGTACTGTGACGTGCCTGAGTTGACGCTGCGTTAAAACGTATGCACAGATCAAGTAGATTGGGCCTTGTTAAAATATGCAACTTCTAAATGATAGAACTGTTTCTGGAGATTAAAGGACATGTTTTATTTTTTAGATCAAAGAGTGCGCTGATACTATTTTTCTTCACTGAAAGTACTCAATTATACCTGTTTACCTTGAAATTCAAGAACATTGCAATTTCATAAAGCCAGTTCTCCAAGACCTGGACTTTTAGGAGAACAATTTTTTTAGGAAATGAAAGCAATAAGTCTCTATTTTATTTTAATGCCTCAAATGGAAAATAAAGTGTTAATCAATCAATTGGTATATCTACAGGGCAATTTTATGCATAAAGTGAACCGAGCTCTTTCTGATAATGACTTGATTATTACAGCTATAAGTAATGGATATATGCCAAATACTGTTCTATATGTAAAATTATCAGACTGTTTGAGGCCCGTTAGGGCCGAAAACTGTCTGATAATTTTACGTATAGAATAGTATGAGGCATATATCTTACTTAAAACATTGCCATTTAAATGTCCAAAAGTTACCTGGAGGAGTCCGATAATAACACAATGGGAGTTTAGGCATGAATTGTTTTTTACCCATCTAATAAGTAGACAAAAGAAATGAGACAGTAAAAACAGTAAGTGAATTAACTCTTGTTTCATTTCATTCATTCAATGGCAGTCGTTTACATAAGCAGGACAGGGGACCGATGGGGAAGGATTTTCTTTTTTATTTTGGAACATTTTTATTTATTTTGTGCATAAATTGACCTTGATACAGATTTTTTTGGGGGTGAAATTATAACCATCACCATGGAAAGTAAAAATGCAGATCTTCATCCTGAAGTTTTAGTTTATATTATGGAAATTCTCAGGTTTTACAAGTGCAGCCATTTGGAAACAATCCTTATAAAATAAATAGATTTGCCGATTTTTTCTCAGAAATGGATTTAAATTCGCTTATTCAAAGTGCTGTATCAAAAACACTTAAAAGATAGGAAGTATTATTTTGAGGATGGTTTAAACTCGATTTTTTCATGGATTTGCTATTTTGTATCAGCTAAATTTCCGTGCGATTGCTTACCCTGATTTTTTTCCCTAATTTTTTTTGGGGTGGTGGTGGACATATTTAACTTATTCCACTCTTCTTTTTGTTTTTAAATACCGTCCGATTTTGTTATCATTGCCGTCCGATGATATATTATCAGACTGGTAATTATTATTATCGGACGGCTACAGGTAAATTTTTAGACTGAAAGAACAAGGGCATGATGTCACAGCAATGTTTTAAGGTCCTCAAATTATTCCCATTTTTCAAGTCTTTGACCCTTAATTTCTTAATTTTTAGCTCACCTGAGCCAAAGGCTCAAGTGAGCTTTTCTGATCACAATTTGTCCGTTGTCTGTCGTTGTCGTTGTCGGCGTTGTCGTCGTCGTCGTCGTTGTCGGCGTTGTCGTTGTCGTAAACTTTTCACATTTTCATCTTCTTCTCAAGAACCACTGGGCCAATTTCAATTAAACTTGGCACAAAGTATCCTTGGGTGAGGGGGATTCAAGTTTGTTCAAATGAAGGGCCACGCCCTTTTCCAAGGGGAGATAATCATGATTTAGAGAAAAATTATTGGCATTTTTAAAAAATCTTCTCCTCAAGAACCACTGGGCCAGGAAAGATGAAACTCATGTAGAATCATCCTCAGGTAGTGTAGATTCAAGTTTGTTCAAGTCATGACCCCCGGGGGTAGGGCGGGGCCAAAATGGCCGATCAAAGTTTTACATAGGAATATATAGAACAAATCTTTAAAAATCTTCTTTTCAAGAACCACTGGGCCAGGAAAGATGAAACTCATGTGGAATCATCTTCAGGTAGTGTAGATTCAAGTTTGTTCAAGTCATGACCCCCGGGGGTAGGGCGGGGCAAAAATGGCCGATCAAAGTTTTACATAGGAATATATAGGAAAAATCTTTATAAATCTTCTTCTCAAGAACCACTGGGCCAGGAAAAATGAAACTTATGTGGTATCATCCTGAGGTAGTGTAGATTCAAGTTTGTTCAAGTCATGACCCCGGGGGGTAGGGCGGGGCCAAAATGGCCGATCAAATTTTTACATAGGAATATATAGGAAAAATCTTTAAAAATCTTCTTCTCAAGAACCACTGGGCCAGGAAAGATGAAACTCATGTGGAATCATCCTCAGGTAGTGTAGATTCAAGTTTGTTTAAGTCATGACCCCCGGGGGTAGGGCGGGGCCAAAATGGCCGATCAAAGTTTTACATAGAAAATATATAGGAAAAATCTTAAAAAATCTTCTTCTCAAGAACCATTGAAACAGGAAAGATGAAACTCATGTGGAATCATCCTCAGGTAGTGTAGATTCAAGTTTGTTCAAGTCATGACCCCCGGGGGTAGGGCGGGGCAAAAATGGCCAATCAAAGTTTTACATAGGAATATATAGGAAAAATCATTAAAAATCTTCTTCTCAAGAACCACTGGGCCAGGAAAGATGAAACTCATGTGGAATCATCCTCAGGTAGTGTAGATTCAAGTTTGTTCAAGTCATGACCCCGGGGGTAGGGCGGGGCCAAAATGGCCGATCAAAGTTTTACATAGGAATATATAGGAAAAATCTTAAAAATTCTTCTTCTCAAGAACCATTGAAACAGGAAAGATGAAACTCCTGTGAAATTATCCTCAGGTAGAGTAGATTCAAGTTTGTTCAAGTCATGACCCCCGGGGGTAGGGCGGGGCCAAAATGGCCGATCAAAGTTTTACATAGGAATATATAGGAAAAATCTTTAAAAATCTTCTTTTCAAGTACTTCAAAGCCAGGATTAGTAATATTTGTATGGAATCATCCTCAGGTAATGTAGATTCTAGTTCGTTCAAATTATGATCCCCTTGGGGGTTAAAAATTCAAGCCCCCCCCAACTTAAATTAACTTTCAGTTCTGATCTGATGTGTTTTTTCCTAGCTGATGTGCTCAGGTGAGCGCTGTGGCCCCTGGGCCTCTTGTTATTTGCTTCAGATAAAAACTTCGACTTTCATTGATGGTTAAGTTGTCTCTTTTTGTTTCTGGTAAAATGAAGACGGGCACGTGGTGCGCAACAATAATGCATAAGTAATATGTAATTATTAAAAAACAGGAATAAATGAAGGGCATATGATATTTATAAAGGTTATTAAATGAACAAACATATGATTTCACATATAGACATTCAATATTATGGGAGCAATTTTGTTTTTATTTTTACATATGGTTGTCCAGACACATTACACTTGTATTTGTATGTAAACTCATTCAAAATGCGAAAACATTCATCTGGAATTTTACCTCCGTAAAAGGCGTAAAAATTTAAATCACTCTGTTTCAACCAAAGTTTGTAAAAATAAACACCAGTAATAATTACCAGTTATAAGGTATATAGGAAGAAAATCTTTTAAAGACCTTTTTTCAAGAATAGCAAAGTTATATGCTATAATGATATGGAGGCATCCTCAAGTAGTATACCGGTAAAATTCAAGCCCCCAAATCTCTAAACTTTTCATGTGCTTTTTCCATAACCCATGTGCTCAGGTGAGAGATGGGGTCTCTTGTTAAATGCTGTCAATATTGTATCATTGATTTTACAGTACCTTCAGAAGTTGAAAAACTTAGAGCAGAAAAAAGAGGAGAAAACTTCCTGGAACTAGGTTGGTTTATGCCCAAAAGAGTAAATGGAAATCTGAAGGAGTTTAAAATTATGTGTCAAAAAGGTGAGTTCTGATGTTAGCTGTTTAAACTATGAGAATTAATTTATCAAGCCAGACAACTCTGTAAAAAAAAGATATAAAATAAAAATAATTTAAAACAAGTATTCAAATATTCAAATTTTCAGTTTACTCAGGTGACCTATTGCTATCCGTTTTTGTCTGTTGTCTGTCATGCACTGTGTGTTAAAATTTGAACATTTTCTGCTTCTTCTCTGCAACCGCTTTACCAATTTCAACCAATTTTGGCACAAAGCATCTATGGGTGAAGGGGAGCAAAAATTGTGAATTTTGTGGTCCCTGCCCCCTGAGGAGTGGGACCAAAACCACTAAAATTAGTGCAATCTTTAAAAATCTTTTTCTTTACTCCTTGACATCAAGCAGTCCAACTGTTGGCATGATTGATATCAGCATTGAGTCCTTTACCAAAATTGTGAAATTCATGGCCCCAGGGTCAGGGGTTCTGGTGTTAGGGCGGGGCTAAATAGATTATATAGTGAAAATGCATTATTTCTTTGAAAATATTTTTCTCTGCTTCTGGGCAATAAATAAACTAACCAAGAAATTGGTTATATTGAATAAGGTTGCCTCTACCAAAATTGTGAATTTCATGGCCCCTGGGTCAGGGGTTCTGGTATTAGGACGGGGCTCTGTTGATTAGGCCAAGCTTAAAAAATTCTTTGTTTGCAGTTGCCGACCTACAATTTTTAGACTTGGTAGGTAGGTAGACACTGTTTCTTTTTTTGAAAAAAAAATGTTTTCAGATTTCTGAAAGAGAGATTTTCATTGGCCTACCAAACATGAATAAGCTCCACTCTTGTTATAAACCACTGAATGACAAAAACAAGTCAAAAATTGAAAATGAAACAGTTTCAATATCATGGAAAATAAAAAAAAATTAAATTTACAAAATGGCTTTAAAAAGTTTGGGTCGGGTGCATTTTCAGTGGGTCGGTAGGCAACTGCAAACAACAAAATTTTATTTTAGGCCTTATGAAAGTGAAAATGCATATATTCTTTAAAAATGTTCTCCTCTGCTCTTGGGTATTTAACCAATAAATTATTACATAGCTATGATGAGGAAGGATGTTTCTTTCCAACTTGTGAATTTCATGGCCCCTGGGTCAGGGATTCTGGTGTTAGGGTGGGGCTATATGGGTTATATAGTGAAAATGCATTAATTCTTAGAAAATCTTCTTCTCTGCTCCTGGGTATTAAACAAACAAATTAAGTACATAATTATAATGAGCAAGAATGCCTCTTCTAAAATTGTGAATTTTGTGGCCCATCGGTCAGGGTTAGGGTGGGGTTCTTTTGTTTATATAGTGAACATGCATAAATTCTTTAAAAATCTTCTCCTAGCTCTGCTCATGGGTATTACACCAATAAACTTTGTACATAGTTATGATGAGGAAGGGTGCTTCTTCCCAATTTTTAAATTTCATGGCCATAGCTGGGTCAGGGGTTCTGGTGTTTGGGTGGGGCTCTAATGAGTATATTCTGAAAATGCATGAATTCTTTGGATATCTTTTCCTTTGCTCCTGGGTATAATGCCAATGATCACAGATTAATGATGAAGAAATGTGCCTCTTCCAAAATGGTTAATTTCGGGATCACTGGATTAGGGGTACTGCAGACAGGGGGGAGGAAGGGGGTGTACATAGTCTGAAAATAAAGTAATAATGTGAAGCTTTGAAATCTGCTCTTTGATATTAATGAACCACTTATGATGAAATGCAATTTATATTGAAATTTCCAAAATTTTGAAATATATGGCTTAGGGTCAGTGGTTCCTCTGGGTTGGGTTGCACAACTGGTGGTTATAAAGTGGAAATGCATTTTCTTTTTGTTAATTTGATCTGTCTGTGGGTATTACCTTAACCACCCTCACAATTCTAGTGGTTCAAAGTACAAAAATTGCATTTATTTTCATTTAATATACTTTAAATTTTCCAATTATTGCAGAAAATGTGTAGGTCACCGTATTATTTCTTAAGATAGGAGACATGAATAAACAGAAGTATATGTCAACAAAAAATTGCTTTTTTGTAAACAGTACGTATTATGAAAAATATTCAAAAAACTGGTTAAAACGCATAATTCTGATGCTGAATGTTCCCAAATACTTCCTACTTATAAGATACTTTTGAATTGTGAATATCAGGGAAACTATTTTACATTAGAAGTACAATAAAGCAAATGACTGAATGAAGAGACCGTAAAAGGAGTTATTGCCCTTGTGAATATTTTTTAAAGATTGAAAAATTGATTAAATAAAGAAAATATGCATTTTTAAAATTCCTTTTTTCACAATATTTATCAGTAAACCTATTGAAAAGCATTCCTTCAAAAGATATTGTTCTACCAGGTAAATCAGTGAAACCTTTCTAATCCGATATGC
>NW_026922579.1:50000-112500 GCF_032062105.1 Saccostrea cuccullata
AGGAGACAGTAATACCCGCACTATGGTGTTTGCCTCTAAATATACACTCATTCATATTGGACTTTCCAAGGAAGAAGTCAAAATAATTCTATAATTATCACCGTACATGTATTCGTCAAATTGAACATAAAATTTTCAGATGACCATATCAACTCTGAGCCTCACATATGTATTTTAAAATACTTAATTCATAACAAGTCTGAAATAACAGAATTTAATTAATGATTGAAGTAAATTACTTATTCAAATAAATAATTTTCCCATTATTTGGAACTTTTTAAATTTACTTTCTCAACGACATAAAATATTATTTTAGTACAAAGCGTTTTTGATGAATTTATCAAAATGTGCAAACTGATTTTAGTATTTGGTCGGGAAAAAAACCCATTGAAAATACAACCCTATTAATTTGTCAATGCCTATCCCCCCCCCCCCCCCCCCCCCCCCCCACACACACACACTCTCTCTCTCACTCTCACATTTTTTTTAAAAACATAGTTTAGTTAATTATGATAGTTTGAAATTTGTTCTTGTACTAAACAGTTTTATTTTCTACATTCACATTGGGTTTGCGTCACCCATTATCATATTTATAGATATCACCTCTCGGCACACCTCGGCCAATTCATACTGGCAACGGAATCAGCAAAGGTTTGTCGAATGAGATTATTTAGCACATGTATGCTGACGATGCAGTGTGGTCAGTTAAAATCATTTGTGTTTTAATTGGATTATATGGATTGATTATATTTCATGAATTCGTTGTCACGACCTATGACATTCGGTAAGTACAAGATTTAGTATAGATTGCATAAAAATAAATAAATGCAAATGGTTAGGTTGAAGTTCAAAAAGGGTCAACATGGTCAAAGATCATCGCATGCCACAGTCGACAAATTTCACATTGTCAAGTTATCTCCCGTTGCGGACATTCAGTATATAACAGACGCAGATCCCGATTTTTTTTTCAGAAAGGGGGGGGGTGTCACACCTCAGTCAAAAAAATCAGCCCAAGATTTCCCGAGATGGAAATAAAAAATAATAAAAACAATGATGGTGGAGTCCCTGTTTTCTAAGGGGGAGGATGTCCAAAGTCATTTTTATTCTCTACAGTACATATATAGTCTTATTTAAATAACTGCTAATTCCAGGGGGGGGGGGGGTTCTGATCTCCCTAGCCACTGACTCCCTGTACCTGAAATGACAATTGATCTTATGACTCCATAATAGTAGAAAATTTTTTCATTTGACTATTTATACATATTTTGTTTCCTATGTTTATGTATTTTTGTCTGTCCACGGAAACTTTAACCTTGCCCATATTTTTTAAGTGGATTGAGCTATACACATGGCTTCAATTTTTCATAGGTAAATTTCTTTTGGCAAAACCTTTTAATGGGTACCACCAATTTTGACCTCTTGATCTCTTGACCTTGGAGTTTGACCCAATTTTACAAGAAAAATACCTTGAACTTGGCGTAAGTTTTGAACAGGTGGTGCTAGGACTTTCATGCTCTTACATGTGTAATCATTGTGAACTTTCAACAGGTATAATTATTTTTGACCTAGACCTTAGAGTTGAATCCAATTTAACTTTAACCTTGGCAATAACTTTTGAACAGGTGAGGAAGTTCTAGGGATTTCTCCCTTTTTTCACATGTGTATTCCTTGTGACAAGACTTTCCCTTTGATACCAACAATTTAGACCCTTTGACCTTGACCTTGGAGTTTGACTTACATTTGAGAAACTTCAACCTTTGCCAAAAGCTGCCATAACAGTTGCTGTCACAACAAACAAACAAATTACTAAAAAAAAAACACAGAATACATGTACATATTTTATATTTAACAGATATACATCTGGTCATATCTCTAGTTCTCCCTAATGAATGAGACATGGTGATATAAATTTTAAAAAATAATTATAAGAGTTGAAAAGGTTGTGCATATTGAAATATACTAAGCTCTGCGGATGAATTAGATATACCAGTTTAGCTTTATTTTGCTACCCAAAGCACCTTGATTAACTATTTATAAGCATACTGTTTTCTGAAATGTACTGATTTCTGTTGTCCATCTGTTTATCTGCAAACTTTTCACATTAACTTCTTAAGAACCACTGGGCTAATTTCAACCAATTTACATTTAAATATGCAGGGTACTTTTTAAGCGCCCGGATCGATAGATCCCGGGCGTATATTGTTTTTGTCCTGTCTGTTTGTCTGTTTGTCTGTTTATCTGTTTGTCTGTTTGTCAACTTTAACCTTGGCCATAACTTTTGAACAATAAGGGATAGAGACTTCATATTTGGTAAGCATACTCCACTAATAAAGTCCTTTCAAATGACTTCAAGGTCAATGACCTTGTGACCTTGACTAAGACTTATATGCTAAAAATAGCTTTTTCCACTGTTTGTCATAACTTTTGAACCATAGGAGATAGGGACTTCATATTTGGTATGCATACTCCACTAATAGAGTACTTTCAAATGACATCAAGGTCAATGATCTTGTGACCTTGACTGTGACCTATATGCTAAAAATAGCTTTTTCCACTGTTTGTCATAACTTTTGAACCATAGGAGATAGGGACTTCATATTTGGTATGCATACTCCACTGATAAAGTCCTTTCAAACGACGGCAAGGTCAATGATCTTGTGACCTTGACTGTGACGGATATGCTAAAAATAGCTCTTTACACTTTTTGCCACAGTTTTTGAACCATAGGAGATAGGGACTTCATATTTAGTACGCATACTCCACTGATTAAGTTCTTTCGAATGACACCATGGTCAATGACTTTGTGACCTTGACTGTGACCCATATTCTAAAAATAGCTTTTTCCACTGTTTGTCATAACTTTTGAACCATAGGAGATAGGGACTTCATATTTGGTATGCATACTCCACCGATAAAGTCCTTTCAAACGACGGCAAGGTCAATGATCTTGTGACCTTGACTGTGACGGATATGCTAAAAATAGCTCTTTACAATTTTGCCACAGTTTTTGAACCATAGGAGATAGGGACTTCATATTTAGTACGCATACTCCACTGATTAAGTTCTTTCGAATGACACCATGGTCAATGACCTTGTGACCTTGACTGTGATCAATATGCTAAAAGAAGATTTTTTTAACTTTGTTGCCGCCGGGCGCGTAGTGTTTCACAAACACATCTTGTTCCAACATAAATCTTCTTCTC
This sequence comes from Saccostrea cuccullata, assembly GCF_032062105.1. Taxonomy (NCBI): domain Eukaryota; kingdom Metazoa; phylum Mollusca; class Bivalvia; order Ostreida; family Ostreidae; genus Saccostrea; species Saccostrea cuccullata. The sequence goes on from NW_026922579.1 coordinate 53,204, forward strand.
AAGAACAGCAAAGACATTTATTGTCCCCATTTTTGCTAAAGGTAGGGTACATTAAATCTCATTTCTTTGTCAATCTGCCCATCTGTCACAATAAATTTAACCTTGGTCATCATGGTCATATATTTTGAATGAGAAGAGATAGGACTATTATATTAAACATGTGTATTAGTATTAAATGGGACAATACCATTCTACATACACTATGATTTTCATTACCCATGATCTTGAAGTTTGACCTAATTTCCTTAAAAAAATTAATTGCTTTCAGGGAAGACTGGGCTTTTTGCATAAAAAACGTCATTTTTCAACCCCCATTTGATCCCCCAGGGCAAAATCAAAATTCCAAAACCTTACTGCACATCTACATGACCCCACCAACCATCTCCCAAAAGCTGGTTAGGCTACTGAGTAAAATGTAGAAGGAGTTCAGGGAAGACGGGGCTTTTTGGACAAAAAACGTCATTTTTCGACCCCCATTTGACCCCCCGGGGCAAAATCGAAATTCCAAAACCTTACTGCACATCTACATGACCCCACCAACCATCTCCCAAAAGATGATTAGGCTACTGAGTAAAATGTAAAAGGAGTTCAGGGAAGACAGAGCTTTTTGCTTAAAAAACGTCATTTTTCGACCCCCATTTGACCCCCTGGGGCAAAATCAAAATTCCGAAAGCTTACTGCACATCTACATGACCCCACCAACCATCTCCCAAAAGCTGGTTAGGCTACTGAGTAAAATGTAGAAGGAGTTCAGGGAAGACGGGGCTTTTTGGACAAAAACGTCATTTTTCGACCCCCATTTGACCCCCCGGGGCAAAATCGAAATTCCAAAACCTTACTGCACATCTACATGACCCCACCAACCATCTCCCAAAAGCTGGTTAGGCTACTGAGTAAAATGTAAGAGGAGTTCAGGGAAGACGGAGCTTTTTGCTTAAAAAACGTCATTTTTCGACCCTCATTTGACCCCCGGGGGCAAAATCAAAATTCCAAAAGCTTACTGCACATCTACATGACCCCACCAACCATCTCCCAACAGCTGGTTAGGCTACTGAGTAAAATGTAGAAGGAGTTCAGGGAAGACGGGGCTTTTTGGACAAAAAACGTCATTTTTCGACCCCCATTTGACCCCCCGGGGCAAAATTGAAATTCCAAAACCTTACTGCACATCTACATGACCCCACCAACCATCTCCCAAAAGCTAGTTAGGCTACTGAGTAAAATGTAAGAGGAGTTCAGGGAAGACGGAGCTTTTTGCTTAAAAAACATCATTTTTCGACCCCCATTTGACCCCCTGGGGCAAAATCAAAATTCCAAAAGCTTACTGCACATCTACATGACCCCACCAACCATCTCCCAAAAGCTGGTTAGGCTACTGAGTAAAATGTAGAAGGAGTTCAGGGAAGACGGGGCTTTTTGGACAAAAAACGTCATTTTTCGACCCCCATTTGACCCCCCGGGGCAAAGTCGAAATTCCAAAACCTTACTGCACATCTACATGACCCCACCAACCATCTTCCAAAAGCTGGTTAGGCTACTGAGTAAAATGTTAGAGGAGTTCAGGGAAGATGGAGCTTTTTGCTTAAAAAACGTCATTTTTCGACCCCCATTTGACCCCCTGGGGCAAAATCAAAATTCCGAAAGCTTACTGCACATCTACATGACCCCACCAACCATCTCCCAAAAGCTGGTTAGGCTACTGAGTAAAATGTAGAAGGAGTTCAGGGAAGACGGAGCTTTTTGCTTAAAAAACGTCATTTTTCGACCCCCATTTGACCCCCTGGGGCAAAATCAAAATTCCGAAAGCTTACTGCACATCTACATGACCCCACCAACCATCTCCCAAAAGCTGGTTAGGCTACTGAGTAAAATGTAGAAGGAGTTCAGGGAAGACGGGGCTTTTTGGACAAAAAACGTCATTTTTCGACCCCCATTTGACCCCCCGGGGCAAAATCGAAATTCCAAAACCTTACTGCACATCTACATGACCCCACCAACCATCTCCCAAAAGCTGGTTAGGCTACTGAGTAAAATGTAAGAGGAGTTCAGGGAAGATGGAGCTTTTTGCTTAAAAAACGTCATTTTTCGACCCCCATTTGACCCCCTGGGGCAAAATCAAAATTCCGAAAGCTTACTGCACATCTACATGACCCCACCAACCATCTCCCAAAAGATGATTAGGCTACTGAGTAAAATGTAAGAGGAGGAGTTCAGGGAAGACGGAGCTTTTTGCTTAAAAAACGTCATTTTTCGACCCCCATTTGACCCCCTGGGGCAAAATCAAAATTCCAAAACCTTACTGCACATCAACATGACCCACCAACCATCTCCCAAAAGCTGGTTAGGCTACTGAGTAAAATGTAGAAGGAGTTCAGGGAAGACGGGGCTTTTTGGACAAAAAACGTCATTTTTCGATCCCCATTTGACCCCCCGGGGCAAAATCGAAATTCCAAAACCTTACTGTACATCTACATGACCCCACCAACCATCTCCCAAAAGCTGGTTAGGCTACTGAGTAAAATGTAAGAGGAGTTCAGGGAAGACGGAGCTTTTTGCTTAAAAAACGTCATTTTTCGACCCTCATTTGACCCCCGGGGGCAAAATCAAAATTCCAAAAGCTTACTGCACATCTACATGACCCCACCAACCATCTCCCAACAGCTGGTAAGGCTACTGAGTAAAATGTAGAAGGAGTTCAGGGAAGACGGGGCTTTTTTGACAAAAAACGTCATTTTTCGACCCCCATTTGACCCCCCGGGGCAAAATCGAAATTCCAAAACCTTACTGCACATCTACATGACCCCACCAACCATCTCCCAAACGATGATTAGGCTACTGAGTAAAATGTAAGAGGAGTTCAGGGAAGACGGAGCTTTTTGCTTAAAAAACGTCATTTTTCGACCCCCATTTGACCCCCTGGGGCAAAATCAAAATTCCAAAACCTTACTGCACATCAACATGACCCACCAACCATCTCCCAAAAGCTGGTTAGGCTACTGAGTAAAATGTAGAAGGAGTTCAGGGAAGACGGAGCTTTTTGGACAAAAAACGTCATTTTTCGACCCCCATTTGACCCCCCGGGGCAAAATCGAAATTCCAAAACCTTACTGTACATCTACATGACCCCACCAACCATCTCCCAAAAGCTAGTTAGGCTACTGAGTAAAATGTAAGAGGAGTTCAGGGAAGACGGAGCTTTTTGCTTAAAAAACATCATTTTTCGACCCCCATTTGACCCCCTGGGGCAAAATCAAAATTCCGAAAGCTTACTGCACATCTACATGACCCCACCAACCATCTCCCAAAAGCTGGTTAGGCTACTGAGTAAAATGTAGAAGGAGTTCAGGGAAGACGGGGCTTTTTGGACAAAAAACGTCATTTTTCGACCCCCATTTGACCCCCCGGGGCAAAATCGAAATTCCAAAACCTTACTGCACATCTACATGACCCCACCAACCATCTCCCAAAAGCTGGTTAGGCTACTGAGTAAAATGTAAGAGGAGTTCAGGGAAGACGGAGCTTTTTGGACAAAAAACGTCAAATGACCCCCCGGGGCAAAATCGAAATTCCAAAACCTTACTGTACATCTACATGACCCCACCAACCATCTCCCAAAAGCTGGTTAGGCTACTGAGTAAAATGTAAGAGGAGTTCAGGGAAGACGGAGCTTTTTGCTTAAAAAACATCATTTTTCGACCCCCATTTGACCCCCTGGGGCAAAATCAAAATTCCGAAAGCTTACTGCACATCTACATGACCCCACCAACCATCTCCCAAAAGCTGGTTAGGCTACTGAGTAAAATGTAGAAGGAGTTCTGGGAAGACGGGGCTTTTTGGACAAAAAACGTCATTTTTGGACCCCCATTTGACCCCCCGGGGCAAAATCGAAATTCCAAAACCTTACTGCACATCTACATGACCCCACCAACCATCTCCCAAAAGCTGGTTAGGCTACTGAGTAAAATGTAAAAGGAGTTCAGGGAAGATGGAGCTTTTTGCTTAAAAAACGTCATTTTTCGACCCCCATTTGACCCCCTGGGGCAAAATCAAAATTCCGAAAGCTTACTGCACATCTACATGACCCCACCAACCATCTCCCAAAAGCTGGTTAGGCTACTGAGTAAAATGTAGAAGGAGTTCAGGGAAGACGGGGCTTTTTGGACAAAAAACGTCATTTTTCGACCCCCATTTGACCCCCCGGGGCAAAATCGAAATTCCAAAACCTTACTGCACATCTACATGACCCCACAAACCATCTCCCAAAAGATGATTTAGCTACTGTGTAAAATGTAGGAGGAGTTCAGGGAAGAAAAGTGTGACAGACGGACGGACGGACGGACGGACGGACATGAGTAACAACAATATACCCGAACTTTCTTTAGAAAGTGCGGGTATAAAAATCCACATAATTTTCTTCCCGCGGATTAAACATAAATTGAGATTCCGCGGAATTATGACCTGGTGAAAAAAAGTAGGTCTACAGTAGTAAAAACAAAGACAGCGATCACGGTGTACACGTACTGTTACACATCATTAAAATCTCAACAGACAAATTACAAAAACGTGTACGTGTAAGTCAAAGTATAGGCACATGTAAGCGTACATGTTTAAGATCTCAACCTCTCTAATAATAACAGTTGGTTTAATTATAAGATAAAATCCCCGTTTTTGCTGACCTCAGTTGACTCCAGTCAAATTGACTGGAAACCAACGCTTCCGGATAAATGAGGCTCCACTGCACTTCTATGCCCTACATTGATCAGATCTGCATACAAGATGCTTCTAGTGTGTTTCATATTGTACCAGTCAAGGTTTCAGATGCTTCAGCTAAGGAGTGACCAGGTTGATGTTTTGGAGCAAGTTAAAGTTTTTGTTGCAGGTCTCATTTCCAAGTAACTACCGTGTAACGGGTATTTTCTGCGGTTGGAAATTTTTGTGATTTAACCCCTAAAAGGTAGCAAATTAATTCTTAAATTTTTAAATTGCTATCGGTTTTTGTCCGTCATTGTGCATTGTTAACATTTGAACATTTTGTGACCGACGCTTGGGGAGGGTAGGGGTCCACTTGGAATAAGTAGTGCACCCTATTGCACACACGTGCACACCTGGCCTCAACACTGGGTCACGCAGTAACCAATAGACATGGTTACTGTCCTTGACATGGATTTGTCAAGGAATAAGACATAAGATAAAATGTCTTTACAGTCTTTATTAAAGGAGTAATTTGTACATTATTTACAATCCAAGACTGGGTCTGCCAGCTGCTTGCTCTCGCCCTAGCTTCTAACTCTCTTACTGCTAAACCACTACTGCTGAGATTATCTCTTGTTCTGTTTGACAAAATTATAATCTTAGCCTTACGGTACATTGAGTGATTATTTGATTTACTCAAGATTCTTTGACATCTTTACAATAGATTTTTATATGACCAGGTAAAGTGTGAATTACTATGACACCTATACTGTCTTCAGGGTCACAAAAGATAATTGCACAGGGGATTAACTAAATTGACTTCAAAGACTAGATAACAATGTACTAGATGTAGTATATACAATCCATCTGCTTAACTTAAAAACTTTAACGAAATTTGTATCAATTAAATGCTACAATGAATAAAATAGAAAACTGTAGTTTAAATAGAAATCTAAATATTGTAATATTCAAAAATATAAATTATGTAAGACCCCTAACTCTTTGGTTAGTGGCTATACATCCCTCTCGCCCACCTAATTTTACTCCTGTAAAATTAATCATGAAACTATGTGGTGAGATGAAAAGAAAAATATGTTGGAAAAAAAAATTAAATTTTGCAGACTAGCAGACCCTACACAATGAAAAATAAAAAAAATTAAAAACAATACATTTGTACATCTAAGTATGTGGACATAAGAATGGTCTATTATAGTTATTAAATTGAAGAAGTAAAAAGTTCACATAGAAAGTCATTCACATAATGTTCATGGAAACAGCTCTTGATAATGAACCGAATTAGTTTGATTGTTCTCACTTTTAACATCTATACGCTCACTAATTCTTTTCTGCAACAGTCATCATATTTAGAATTGATTTTCGGCATGGGATATGTCTTTTTGGCATGTATATAAAGACACGGAATCTTGTGCACACGAATTACATATAACTTCACCAATAGAATAGGATTACATTTAGAACACAGGGTTTTCGTCGTTTTTATCACACGGAACTGGAAACACTACGTCTATATTCTGTTGCTCTGCAAGGTCAGCTGGGATGAAAGAATGTTGGTTCCTTGGTCTTCATCAAGTAACAGTCAGTTAGGAATCTGGAAAGTTCTTTTAATTGGTACATGATTGAAATGGTGATGATTTTGCTATATCTATGATGGAATCTTATGATACAGTTAATGGTTAACAAGTACAATCACAATCCAAAAAGTACACAACAGCAATAACTATGCAAATGACACCATATACTTTCCTACGCATGTAACTAAATGATAAAGAGAAAGTAAGTATGACAACAGAAGTACTGATGTATTGTACTGTTCACCAGCAGTTTAAGGAACAAGTCCGGCTAGCACATAATTCACAAGTACACGACATACATCAAACACAACTGAGCCTAAAACATTCTTAAACATTTTAAAGCGCTATACATTCATCTTGCCTAAAGAACCTATGTAGTTAATGCATTGAACTGGAATAGCATTAGGTAGCAAAATTCACCGATAAAGATGGCAATAAACCTAAACCCAGTACATTATATATGCACTGTACTTTACTATTGAAATGTTCCTGCAACTACAAGAATGAATTAATAGTAATTAACTGTATAAATTATAAAATAAGCACAAACTCTAATTAGATTTTGAAAACTGGAGAGCAATAAGAGCTAAATTAAGAAAATTGTTTGGAGATGCCGGCCAGCTTTATTCCCAAACTAGCACTTATATGGAACAGCTATTATTCCTCTCTAGTGAATTGTCGAAACCAAATCTTGAACCAAATAATAATTTAGTAAATCTATCTTTAAATTTAATAAAAGTTTAATAAAAGTAAAATGCAAAAAAAAAATTAATTTTATAAAAGAGAGATTGCATGTGTAGTAGTATGTTTTGGTGTAGAAGACTGCATTTTAGAGTGTGAACTGATTGTGACTGTTTTATGAAACCTTGGTTTATGCTTGATAATTATCCTCACACACTTTTAAAACATGATTTCGTTGTTGTGAAATGTAATTTAGAAATTGGGATACTCTCATTAATGGGATGCCATGTTCCATTCTGCTCCAAATGGCTGGCCTATTGTTTCTGAAGTTTACTCTAAACATCCATCTTCCATTTACATTTTTACGAATTTCAGAGATGTGCGATACATTTTGGTAAATAAAGTTATTTCTGTTGAGTCTTCCATTATCCAGTTCTTCTAACAAATTATCCAAGTTTCTCTCATTTTCCAAAAGGATAAGACGTGATATTCCTGGTCCTGTGTCATGAATATGAACCCAATGCTTGTCTCCATTTCTGTTACCACATAGAATTTCCACTTCTTCGTCCAATATTCTTGCATCTAGAATTTTGTCAACTTGTTTGTATTCATAACCATCTGCATTTATATGCACATTACGCACAGCATTTTTCTTTTCAGGAGGGCAAAATCGACATATTGCCACATTGTGGGGTTGTCTTGGTATACCATCAGTTTGTTGTTTTTGAGTGTTATAATTATGAGTAGAATTGGTCATAGCATTAATGTTGTTAGTTCTTGTACTGCAAGCACAATGTTGACATGAGGACAGATTTCTAGAAGACTGTTCTGTGTTGTTGTGGATCGTTGACCTGCTTGTTGATCAGGAAGAGCTTTTGCTGTGTTTGGTTTGAAATATTTCAGTTGATTTTGTTTCTTTTTCTTCTTTCCTAACATTGTTTTCTCCATATGGAATGTGTTTCTTAGTTTTGATGGGACATATTCAAATTTTCGCCACTGCGCACCCTTTTTGTTATGGTAATTTACTTTGTACCAGGTAATACCATTTTGTCGCTTGGCTTCTAAAATAGTCTTAATGGTTTTGTCTGGTGCCGGAGGCTGCTCTGGGGTTTTATTGTTTTTCTGCATCTGTTTGTCATGGTAAGTTTGGCCTGGGAGTACACCTGGTTGAACTTGTATCTGGACAGGTGCTGTTGGATGGTTTGGTTGTTGGTCATCGGTGGAGGAAACATCAGAGTCTTCATCGGATTCAGAATCTTCACCATAATTTGGTCAATCATCTGGATAATCTTGCTGCATTTACAAGGTTTTTAATTGGTTTATCATCTAAACATTTTGCAAGTTTGCAAGTGTGGTTTGGCCCTTTTCTGAGAATGTAGTATGGTCCAAACCAATGACAATACAGTTTAGGTGGGATCCCAGGTGGAACTTTTGGCATGTAAAGCATGACTTTGTCTCCTGGCTTATATTTTGGCATTTGAGCTTTCTTGTCATGCTGTGTTTTGTACTTTTCCTGGTGTCTTTGGATATTTTCAGTTGCGATTCTTTTTGCTACCTTGAGATTTTCTATGATCTTGTTGACATGATTTTGATGGTCCCTAGACATGTTTTCTTTAGGAATCAAAGCTGTGTCAATGGGCAATCTCATTTCTCTGCCAAACAGAAGATAGTATGTAGAATGTCCTGTGGATTGTGTTGCAGGTGTCATTCTGTAGGCCATCATAATGGAAGGGAGGATTTCATGCCAGTTTTCATATTTTCCATCAGTGTATGCTCTAAGTGATTGCAGTATGAAGCTATTCATTCTTTCACAGGCTGCATTGGTCTGGGGGTGATACAACGTAGTGTTCTTTTTAGTAATTTGGAAAAGTTCACACAGAGCAGCAATAAGTTTTGATAGAAATGCTTGTCCACGGTCTGTGACTATTGTGCGTGGTGCTCCATATCTTGTGAAGATTTCTCTGAACAGAATGCTGGCAATTTCATTACTGGTTTCTGTATACATTGGGAAAGCTTCACACCATTTGGAAAAACTGTCTACTACTAAGAGAATATAATTGTATTTCTGTTTTGAAGAAGAAGATTTTTGGATAGGTCCCAGAATGTCTATGTGAATGCGGCTAAAGACGTCTTCTATTGGCATAGGCTGGAGTGGTGCTGGTCTGGCATGGGTATCTCTTTTAGACCTCTGGCATCTTTCACAAGTAGTGGTGTATTCTACTACATCAGTATACCTTCTTAGCCAGTAATATTTGAGACGCAGAGCTTCAAAGGTTCTTTCATATCCTTGATGACCACCTCCAGCTAAGGAATCATGGTATGACTTGAGGAGATCATCTCTTAAGCAGCGGGGCATAGCAAGTTGCTTGATTATTCTTTGATGTCTTGGTACACCACGGTTTCTGTCTTGGTACAAATGATAGAGTATGCCATCCACCAATTCAAATGAATAACTTTGTAACCACTCGTCTTGCTGATCCAGCATCCTCAGGTACTTGCTTTGTAGATTTATACAGGTAGATTTCCTCAAAATCTGGGCAGTTTTGCTGTAAACCTTTTAGTTCAGGATTGATACGTACTTCTGTCGGAGGTGTTTGGTTGCAATCAACTGGTGCCACTGGTTGAATGATGCAAAGCCTTTCATTTTCATATTTATATGTAAAAGTTACTCCAAGCAGCTTGTTTTGATCATCTACTGTCACAGGATTAAGGCTGTTTAATACATCACTCTCTGATAGTGATGCTGTATTTTGATAAGTGATGTCATAATCTCTTCTGGACAACCCATCTGCATTTTGATTTGTTTTCCCAGACTTATGAATAATTTCAAAATTGAAACCTTGAAGTAAAAGTGACCATCTTCCTAATCGTCCACTCATGTTTTTAATGTTGTCCAACCATTTCAAAGCAATGTTGTCTGTATAGACAAGGAATTTGGAGTTTGCAATGTAAGGCTTAAATTGTTTGATGGCTTCAACAAGACTAAGACCTTCTTTTTCCGTAATGTGCCATTTCTTTTCTTCCTTATGCAGTTGTCTTCCTCCATAGGCTATAGCATGTTCTCGTCCGGTGTCATCCTTTTGACCCAAAACAAACCCAATGGCATAATCTGATGCATCCGTGGAAATGATGAAGGGTTTCTTGAAGTTTGGATACCTCAGAATTGGTGCTGATGTTAGTCTCTGCTTTAGAGTTATGAAGGCAGTTTCCTGCTCTGGTCCCCAAGAGAACTTTATATCCTTGGACAGGAGTCGGGTTAGTGGGGAGGCAATTTTGGCATAACCTTCGATGAACTTTCTATAGTAGTTGCATACTCCTAAGAATGACTTAACTTGTTTTGATGATTTTGGGGTAGGGAAGGAGTCAATGGCTTTAGTTTTTTCTGGATCAACGTATATACCATCCTTGGAAATGATGTGGCCTAGATATTTTACTTGTTTGCAGGCAAATTTGCATTTTGATGGCTGTAGAGATAGTTTGGCTTGTCGGAGTCGAGCGAATACAGCATTTAAGTCTTCAAGATGTTGCGGAAATGACTTTGAGAAAATGATGACATCATCTATGTAAACCAAAGCTGTGCTCCATAGAAGATTCTGAAGAACTTTTGTCATAAGTGCCTGGAAAGAAATTGGGCTGTTCATCAAACCAGATGGCAGTCTTTTGAATTGGTATACACCTTGATGTGTGATAAAGGCTGACTTTGGTTTTGAGCACTCTGCTAAGGGAATTTGGTAGAATCCACTGGCTAAATCGATCACTGAAAAGATTTGGGCACTTGCTTCTCCTAAAGTGTCGATCACATCTTCGAATCGAGGAAGGGGAAAGGACATGGATTCCGTGCACTTGTTAAGCTTCCTGTAATCGATTGCCATTGTGACCGACGCTCGGGGAGGGTAGGGGTCCACTTGGAATAAGTAGTGCACCCTATTGCACACACGTGCACACCTGACCTCAACACTGGGTCACGCAGTAACCAATAGACATGGTTACTGTCCTTGACATGGATTTGTCAAGGAATAAGACATAAGATAAAATGTCTTTACAGTCTTTATTAAAGGAGTAATTTGTACATTATTTACAATCCAAGACTGGGTCTGTCAGCTGCTTGCTCTCGCCCTAGCTTCTAACTCTCTTACTGCTAAACCACTACTGCTGAGATTATCTCTTGTTCTGTTTGACAAAATTATAATCTTAGCCTTACGGTACATTGAGTGATTATTTGATTTACTCAAGATTCTTTGACATCTTTACAATAGATTTTTATATGACCAGGTAAAGTGTGAATTACTATGACACCTATACTGTCTTCAGGGTCACAAAAGATAATTGCACAGGGGATTAACTAAATTGACTTCCAAGACTAGATAACAATGTACTAGATGTAGTATATACAAGCCATCTGCTTAACTTAAAAACTTTAACGAAATTTGTATCAATTAAATGCTACAATGAATAAAATAGAAAACTGTAGTTTAAATAGAAATCTAAATATTGTAATATTCAAAAATATAAATTATGTAAGACCCCTAATTCTTTGGTTAGTGGCTATAATTTTCAGCTTCTTTTCTGAAACCACTGAACCAATTTCAACCAAAGAGCTGGGTATGGAATGTATAACGAGGTGGCCCTGTCTCTAAATCTGGTTGAAGTTTTTTACAAACATGCCCACGATGTGTCCTTTCAAAATCATTTTATTTTTTGGAATTATCTCTTACCGTTTTTCCGCCAGAGGTTTGGGAAAATGGTGCATTTTTTTCAATAATTACAACTTTTGATGTAACGATGTTATCACGACGTTACTGATTTTAACGTTACGTTAAATGAAATCTGTAAATCCTCTTAACTGAGAACTATTTACTTAATCCTGCAAATATTCAAGTAAACCATTTTGAACTATCTTTCAATTTATCATTCACTGTTGATAGTTTGAAATAGTTTAATAATTTTAGAAATATATATTTTTTTAACAAACTATTGTACCAAACACGCTAGTATACGAAACTTTATTCATCCAGATGAAATGAGGTGAATACTTAAAAATTGAATGTATAGTTTATGAAGTTGGAATTTTTTTTTTTGGCAATGAAAAAGCTATCAACAGAACTCCACCTTTCATTCCAACAAATGACGGCGCTATAAATGTTGGGTCTTTTTTATGAACATATTAATTACTCCCTATTTTGGGGTTATATGATATGCCTCTTTCAATTTTCTTTGATTTTAGATTTTTTACCCTCGCTTGAAAAGTGGGAGGGTATACAGTGATCGGGTTGTCCGTCCGTCTGTTACGCTTTGGGGGTACCTCTCTTTTATGTTTTGCCGTTGAGTTTTGCCAAAATGTGTCGGATCAAAAAGTAAAATAAAAGGTGCACAATAGCAATATGTTATTAAGATTCTGTGAAAGTTTCATTGAATTTCATTTAGTGGTATAATAGGATATGTGGATAAGAGACAGGTACCCTTAAAGCGTAACAGACAGACAGACGGGTGGACATATCGATTACTATAACCCTCCTGATTTTCAAGCGGGAGGTGAAAAAACATGAATTTCTGGGAAGGGATCCCAGAATGTAGTAGTACAATGTAGTAGTACTGTCTTACAGGCATGGTTTTCTAGACTTGTAGAAATAAATATTATACTACATGTACATTGAAATGTTATGTGTATGATTTATATACTGTAAAACGAGAAAATTTGGCACATATGTATTTTAGCGCATACGCAAGTGGGAATGCATTGGCGCAAATAAATTTTAGTGCTTGCACTTGTCAGTAAAATATATAACTGTGATTTTTTTTTATCCACACCCCTATTTGCCTTTTTGGTTAGTCAAGCACGGAAACACATTAGTACCCCCGCATATCAGTAAACATTCGTTATGTGTTGCTAACATGTGGACGATGTACAATGTTAAAATTTATTTTATTTCTATTTTCAAATAAAAGAAATGGAGTATTTACTCATTTAAATCACATTAAAACAATGCATGCATCGACAGAAAATTACTTAGATAAAACGGTAATCCTAATCAGGTATTGTCTGCAAGCTCAATCGCCATGCTTGATTGCATTGTTTACCTCGAGGCGATAGATGATTGACACGCCGAGAAGCCAAACTTTGAAGGTGCTAATGATAATAATCGGGTAACAACTACCGGGGTAAAAATAGTTTAATTAAATTATAATTTGGCAGAACTTTCTGTCTTCCGAACATGTGCAGTGCTAGTGTGTATATAAAATCCAATGACCCTTCGACATTACGTAATCACGTGTTCCGGTGTACTTATGTAAAAGCTTTGAACACACACAAAAAAAATTGATATTCAGAAATCCTTTAGCGCACAATAAATTTTAGGGCTCGGGGGCTCTTGCGCCAAAGGCGCTAAAATTAGTAATGCGCCAAATATTCTCGTTTTACAGTAGTTTATCCACGTCAGCTATGGAAGTCTGTGCGTTTTGTTTTCTGTGCAATGCGCAGTCACTTGCATTGATGTCGGCTGTAAACGATCGACCAACGGTCAAAGTCGAGAGGAGATCAACAGAAAATAGGAAAGGACTGTCTCTAGTTTGAAATTAAATTCTTGATATAAACTTGTTCATTGGTAGTCATCATTGTACATCTTGATAATCAGTAACCCCCCCTCCCCCCACTTCTATATATTTTTCTATTTAAATTAAGCAAAATACAAATCATCAAAATGCAGAATAACAAAACACTTAATCTAAAAATATCAAAACTCAAGTTCAAGTCCCTTTTCTTATTTAAACTTTTTTTAAGCTACATATTGAGACAATTTTGCAATTGTATGTATGTTATAAATATAGTTTACGAAAACTAATGTTATTTTGTGTCGTGTGGCCAACGTCACTACGGCGAGCATTTTTTTTTTACAGAGTTATGCCTAGGTCACATTTAAGCCGATGGTCGAGCGACCAAATTTTTCTGGTATCGTCGGCCGAAAAATATGATCGACCGACATTTGTATCGGGCGAAGCGGAGCAGTCACATTAATTCCTAGGTACACCGATGATTTCAAAAGTTTGAATATTTTTTTTGTCGGCGTATTGTCGTAAACAAATCCGCAGACAATCGGCAGTTTTACCGCCCAGTTGTTAATGCATGCATGCTTTTACAAACCGTATTCCAATTCGAACACGTTGCTTTGCTTAAGTTACAATCATGGGTCCAGTGAAAGGAAGTCCCAAAAAAAAGAAAAACAGTGAGGATACACATACATTATCCCACGAGCAGCGGTTACTCGCGGAACTCGCGGATATTTATCGAACGCGTATAATACTTGGTTTACAGTATTTGTCAAATTTCGCTGGTAAATGGATTATTAAACAAATAAAATAAAAAGACATTATTTCTATATTTATTACTGCATTTTTTTTATTAAATTATCTGATGATTTCAATATACACATATGTATACAAGCAGTAAACAATCAATTTCTGTTATCAATTGCAGCGTCTTGCCAAGTTACAGCCCCAACTGGGCTGGAGTAGTAGTGTTTCAGGTATGTTCGTACTTTATGTCCCTCTCTTGTTGCACGGGGTGCACGAGCAGCGAGTTCTACATCAGCTAGAACTCTGTTGTCTCTCCATAAACCTGGAATGACGTTACCTTGTTCATCTTCTTCGTCCAAATCTTGATTTTGTAGTTGGGGATACCTAACTCTCATGATGTTATGCAGCACTAAACAGGCCTTTACGATGCAACGAACAGTCAAGTGCTGGGTCTGAAGCGTAGTCAGGAGGCAGCGCCAGCGACAGGCCAGGATACCAAATGCGTTCTCAACTACTCGGCGAGCTCGCGAAAGTCTATAATAAAATATCCTCTCCTCATAGGTCAAGGCTTGCTGAGAAAAAGGGGTCTGCATCCAGTTACAATGGGGAAATGCATTGTCTCCAATTAAAAAGTACGGTACAGGGTGGTCATCGTTAGGCAAAGGCGAAGCATCTGGTAGTCCTAGGCGGCCTTCACGCAGATCTGACTCTAGGGAAGACTCATTAAAGACACCGGCATCTGAGTTTGATCCAGGCGCACCAATGCTAGCCCATAGGAACTTGTAGTCAGCGTCTACAACAGCAAGGAGGACGACAGAATAGAATCCTTTGTAGTTATTATCGGTCGCAGCAGCGGCCGATCTATTTGTGGTTGTGTTAGAAAGTGCACATGGGGAAATGAGACGTTATTATTTATCAGTTCAGTAAAATATTTCTTAAATGATAACAAGTTTAAACTCACGAGTAAAATATTTTTAAAACTTGCCTTAAACTTAAGTATTGATTTTTCTTATTATGTTTCAATTTCATTATCAATTCTCATCAGATAATTGATTGTTTATGATTATATAAAAAGAGTTAACAATAAATACTCCCCAGCCTCGGAGTGTGTAAGCTATGAAAGGAAATCGTCATGATTTTCCGGATAATAATGACGTGCCCAAAGTGTATGGTAAATAAAAATTGAAAAGTTTTTCAACTAGTAAAAATTGTTTTGAATATGCTCTACGGCTGCAAATGACAAAAAGATAATTTTCTACATTTTGCACAACGGCTTGCAGCATAGCCTACTCTGCAGAAACAATGGGCATTATCTTGTGACCAAAATCCAGGGTGTCAGCACGTGGTTTATTTTGAGAGGCCTACATCTTCATTTTGATGACAATAAATTCTTATCATTGACATTTTTTTTACATCGATGAATCTTATTATGAGCAAATGCTGTACATGTCTATTTATTATTTATTTTTTTAGCTCACCTGAGCCAAAGGCTCAAGTGAGCTTTTTTAATTAAACTTTTCACAATCTTTTTGCTGCCAATTTCAACCAAACTTGGCACAAAGTATCCTTGGGTAAAGGGGATTCTAGATAATCTGGCAACCGCTGGGCCAGGAAAGATGAAACTCCTGTGGAAGCATCCTCAGGTAGCGTAGATTCAAGTTTGTTCAAATCATGACCCCCGGGGCAACAAAATATTACATAGGAATATATTGGAAAAATCTTTAAAAATCTTTTTCTTAAGAACCACTGGGCCAGGAAAGATAAAACTCATGTGGAATCACTGAGGTAGTGTGATTCAAGTTTGCATGACCCCCGGGGCAAGGGCGGGGCCAAAATGGCCGACCCAAGTTTTACATAGGAATATATAGGAAAAATCTTTAAAAATCTTCTTCTCCAGAAACTGGGCCAGGAAAGATAAAACTCATGTGGAATTTTTTTTCAAGTTTGTAGTTTTACATAGGAATATATAGGAAAAATCTTTAAAAATCTTCTTCTCAAGAACCACTGGGCCAGGAAAGATGAAACTCATGTGGAATCATCCTGAGGTATAGATTCTCAAATCATGACCCCCGGGGCAAGGGTGGGGCCAAAATGGACAACCCAGTTTTACATAGGAATATATTTTTCTTGTTCTCAAGAACCACTGGGCCAGGAAAGATGAAACTCATGTGGAATCATCCTCAGGTAGTGTAGGAGTTTGTTCAAATGATGACCCCTGGGGCAAGGGTGGGGCCAAAATGGCCGACCCAAGTTTTACATGGGAATATATAGGAAAAATCTTTAAAAATCTTCTTCTCCAGAACCACTGGGCCAGGAAAGATGAAACTCATGTGGAATCATCCTGAGGTAGTGTAAATTCAAGTTTGTTCAAATCATGAGCCCCGGGGCTAGGGCGGGGCCAAAATGGAAAAATCTTTAAAAATCTTCTTCCCGACCCAAGTTTTATATAGGAATATATAGGAAAAATCTTTAAAAATCTTCTTCCCAAGAACCACTGGGTTAGGAAAGGTAAAACTCATGTGGAATCATCCTCAGGTAGTGTAGACTCAAGTTTGTTCAAATCTTGACCCCCAGGCTAGGGTGGGGCCACAATGGCCGACCCAAGTTTTACATAGGAATATATGAACCACTGGGCCAGGAAAGATAAAACTCATGTGGCTGAGGTAGTGTAGATTCACGTTTTTGGCCGACCCAATACACAGGAAGATATAGGAAAAATCTTTAAAAATCTTCTTCTCAAGAACCATTGAGACAGGAAAGATAAAACTCATGTGAAATTACAGGTTTGTTTCATGACCCCTGGCTCTAGGGCGGGGCCAAAATGGCCGACAAGTTTTACATAGGGATATATTCCAATATATTTAAAATCTTCTTTTCAAGTACTTCAAAGCCATGATTAGTGATATTTATATGAATTTAAGGTAGTTGATTCTAGTTCAAATCATGAACGCCTGGGAGGTTAAAATTCAAGCCCCCCCCTCCCCCCACCATCACCTCAGTAAACTTTCAGTTCTGATCTGATATGTGCTTTTTCCTAGCCGATGTGCTCAGGTGAGCGCTGTGGCCCCTGGGCCTCTTGTTAATTATTAATTTTGCTGAAAAGACACGAAAAGTCTGAAATAAAACTGATCCAACTATTCCACCTTTGAATATCTTGACGTGATATTGCATGGACGCTTTTAAATATTGTGAAAGATTTTTTTTAATGTAAATTATTGTTTGCGGCCGATTTGATGCTTTGCATCAATTTTACTTGTAGAACATTGTCCCTGACTTTGGTGGCTGCTTGATAGCTATGTGCTTGCCATCAATGGCACCACATGCATGGTGAAAGTTCCATCGGGAACCAAACTTCATAGATACGTCGTTCCATTCATCTGGTGTGTTTGGTATTGCTAAAACCTCCGATGCAAACTCATCTACCAAAGCCTTACAAACCTACAAAACAAAATATATAATCTGGCAAATGAACTTGAAGGAAAATGAAAAAGTAATACAATTGTTTTAGAATTAGATTATTTCAAAATATAATCATACCTCGGGTACAAAAAGAGATATTGTATTATGGGCCACACGAAAGTCAAATTCCAATGCAGCATAACTGCATCCAGTTGCCAAAAAGCGGAGTGTTATGGCTAACTTTAGTCTGGGTTCTAGTGGTTGCCTTCGCCACTTTTTTGTTATCCTTGGGGAGACTCTATGAAGAAGCTCCATAAACATATTAGGTGGCATCCTCAAATAGTGCTTAAAATCACCATGCGCCTCATCCATTAGCTCATGCATGAGTTTTTCATATTGCCCAAACATTGGACGCCTCTGAATCCAGGGTCTTACCCAATATGAACGTCGATTTCTTCTCCCTCGGGCATCTTCCTCTACAAGATTCAGCAGGGCCAGAAGCAGTAGATTTTGTCTTATGCGCATCATCAGAAGCCTCAAACGCAATTGCTGAATAATCATTTGCAACCAAGTTACCATCGCTTCAACTTTTGATAAAAAAAAAAAAGTTTGCAGCATGACGTCGTCCGCTTGGCCGTTGCTTTTCGACCGATAGGCGGTAGATGCTAAAAGTAATCAGTATAAGGTCCGCTGTCCATCAGGCGATTTATCAAAATTGCCGGATAAACCAGTCGACCCTCGGTCGATTTCCGGTCTTCCATCGGTGCCCCTCGGACAACAAATTTAGAAAAACCCAAAACCTAAATGTCGAGCGACCGACGACAGACATAAAAACTGTCTAGCGGTGGTCGGACGATGATCGAGGGTTGCTCGAAGGACTTCTCAACGACTGTTTGAACCATAGAAATCGGCCACCGACGCAGAAAAAATTATAACTTGGCCCGATGGACAAAAAGTTAGTCGGCCGATGAAAAAAGAGGTCAAAATCGAGCCAGACAACGGCCGATTAGCTGAAGATTGTCGCTCGAAGAATCCCATTTTTGCCTAAAAACCCGTCGGCCGATGGTCGTTTTTGGAAATGTGACTGGGGTTTTAGGTTTGTCATTCCAGGATTACCATTAGAAAGCGAGATTGGGTTTCTAACAAAATAAGTTTTTTTTCTTGAAAGTTGTTTTAAAGAAAAATTCTTTTAAAATATACCTCACAAACAGCTGACATGACGTATTACGTCATTTACGTGACTATACATCTACTGAGACAAAAACTGCTAAAACATAAACATTTTTAATATTGATTATGCTTTACAATACCTCCTAAATGTAAATGTTTATAGATATTTAAAAGATTTCAGTGACAATTAAAATAATTTCAGTTCCAATCCTGTCACACTTCCTTTGGAAACACTAACTTTCTGGGGCCTTCGCAATGTTTTACGTCATTTGTTCTTCAAATACTTTTCATATTTTTGCGGAACGAATCATCATCACAGACGGAAGTTAACATCTTTAAAATTTAGATCTGATGTGTACCACCATTTTCACTATGGTGATATGGACTGGACACCCCTCCCCACCTTCCCAGACCTTATGAATGTCATTTGTATCAATATTTATATCCTATGACATAATTAATGTATTATTTGATGGGCAATCTTGTTGAAATTCTTTTAAATCCCAACAATGTTTTGTCTGATACATTCGTTTTAACACAGATAATTTTGAAAAGCAATTTAGTGTCTTTTAAATGACTTAATTAATTTCTGAAAAAGTCCTAATCGAACTAGACACATCAATTGTATGCAGCGGAAGGGGAAAAGCATGTCTCTTGTCAAAAAATTATGCAATTGTTTTTTTTTTCTTAAATATACAGCAGATTCATATATGTTAAAATTGCCTTCACTTGTCTGTGTAAAGAAAAATGTTAATTGCTATTGGGAACTGTTAATCTTTATTCAGACACAAATAAATAATTGATTGCATCATGTTTCTTTTTAAAATTACATAGAAATTTCCGAAAACACTCACAACTTTAGCCATACAAAATTTGTCAAAATAATATTATTTTATTATCTAAACTCCTTATAGAGTACAGTTGCGGATTCAGGAATTTAATAACGGGGGAGGGGGTGGTACATCGTCGCAAACCACGGTCAAAATGTACGATCCTCTCCCATTGTAGGAGAGAGCTATATGCGGAAAGTGGACCGTGGCTTGAGACGATGGGGTGGTATAGAGGACAGGGTGTCTGGAGCTGCGTTGAAGCCCCATGGGGGTTGGGAGCACATTCCTGGTAGGGTCCGGGGAACGAACATCTGCTATAATATGTGCCCCCCTCCTTTGATTTAGAAAACCAATCGTCACCTTGCAGGAATTTTAAAATACATTGCCATGGCGGTAAAATAGTATTTCGGAATATCTCATACCATACGTGTAGATCTACTGATAAGTTTGTGTTTAATGCTAGTAACAAAAAAATAATTAATTACATGCTTAAGCTTGTTTTACAAAATCAAACGGTGGATTTGGGGGGGCTCGACGCAACGGCCCTGGATCCGCCTTTGAATTGAATGTTTAATTTAAACCTGTCTTGAAAGCACTGATGTCAACATTCAGCATGATAAATATATAATCTAAATCATACTTTAGAAAAGCTGCATGATAATTTTCAATAAAATGCTAAAAAATCTTTTTCTTGAACATAAAGTCAATATCACGTCCAATATGAAGGAGACGCTCATTTTAATAAGAGGCACATGTATAAATGTATTCTTATGTCGTTCGACTGTTTTTCACTGCATATATTGATTGAAAATTTATCATATTATTATGTTATAATTATGCAAGACTGAAGAACTTGGTTATTCAACATATGCCGGCTCATTGTGACGTCATGTTTTTAATGTTTTGTGTCATTGATTTCCATGCAATGTCCCCTGATAAATTTTACGAAGAAGAAGTTTATGTGGTTTTCATAACATTCAGATACAGATTTAAACAATAAATTTCTGTAAAAGTATAGATTAGATAATAACACATTCAGATTCAGACTTCAACATTTAATTTCTTTAAAAGTATAGATTTTAATGAGGAGGAAAAGTCACATCTATAAAAAAATGAAGTATTTTCAACTACAGTTTTTCTTAAAAACGAACGTGGCCGCACTTTTGTACAGTTAATTTTTCTCTTGCATATTAGTTACCAAGGTATACTTGTTCTTTCTGCAAAGTTTCGCATATGTACTCGGATGCGAAGGGAACCTCGGGTGGGGGGTGCCCCGTACCCAAGTACCTGTGACTTAGTAACCGACAAATCAGAATCAATGGAACCTGGTCATCTGAATATACTAGTTCACAACACTTGCTTTTGATCATTTGCAGGAGTAAGAGTATCATTATACCCCATGCAACAGGGTGCATGAGGTATAATGTTTTGACCCGTCCGTCAGAGTGTCAGTCAGTCCGTCAGTCCTTTTTTTTTGTCAGCGCAACTCCTCATAAATCTTTGCACAGAATTTCGTCAAACTTTGCAGATATTTAGGACACAGTGTGTAGATGTGCATATTACCAGGAAATTCCAATTCCTTAATTTTTCCCGGGAATTTTGGCACTTTTCAACTTAGATTTTTGGCCATACCTTAAATATAGAGATGAGCAGTTTGTCAGCACAACTCCTTTTAAACCACTGCACAGAATTTCATCAAACTTTGCAGATATTTAGGACACAATGTTTAGATGTGCATATTACCTGGAAATTCTCAGATTCCTTTATTTTTGGGGGGTATTTTGGCACTTTTCAACTTAGATTTTTGGGGATATCTTGAATATAGCGATGAACAGTTTGTCAATGCAACTCCTCATAAACTGCTGCACAGAATTTCATCAAATTTTGCAGATATTTAGGACACAATGTGTAGATGTGCATATTACAGGGAAATTCTCAGATTCCTTTATTTTTCGGGGATTCTCAGCACTTTGAGTTTTGGGAGTGTGGGGTATGTGAGCTTGCTCACTTTTTCTTTCATCTTAGTTTGTATTTATGCATGCAAAGTCGGTATTCTGTGTAACGTATGTTGTATATATATTTGCAGCCCTCAGTCGTCCAATTGTGTATGTAGATCAACTTCCAGAGAAAAACGGTTTTAACATATCATGGAGTTCTGTCAGTCCAGTCAACACTGTGAATATGAAAATATCAGGTATTCAATCTGTCAATTTTAAAACAATTATATTTCATCAAGAGCCTTTATATCTATTGTATACAAGTGAAGCTAAGGAAGTATATTTCATTCAAATTTCAATATACATGTACCAAAGATATTTTTCAAC
Organism: Saccostrea cuccullata; assembly: GCF_032062105.1. Classification (NCBI taxonomy): domain Eukaryota; kingdom Metazoa; phylum Mollusca; class Bivalvia; order Ostreida; family Ostreidae; genus Saccostrea; species Saccostrea cuccullata. The sequence continues at coordinate 75,182 of NW_026922579.1, forward strand.
AGCAGTGATCTAAAAATCTGTATAATGTATAAAGCCAGGATCATATAGCCAAAGGTGATTTCTCATCATAGTAAAATAGATATAGAATTCCAGGGTCATCAAGCCAAGGGTGTTTTACCCTAGAACATCCACCATTCGCCCCAGGGTGAAAACAAAAAATTAGAAACTTTATAGTCCTCTACTTTTGCGAATGCAAGGGGATATTGAATCTCATTTAATACAATAAACCAGTGTTGTCAAATCGGTTGAAAATCAGAATCGATTAATCGGTAGCATCGGTTGACCCTAACCAACTGATCATCGGCCAATAATCGAATCGGTAACCCTTTGCATTAAATAGGCATTAGATTTCATAAAATTTAGAATTTTATTTTTAAATAATGTAAGTAAAGGTGCATTGTAAAAATTGAAATGCTAAAAACAGCATATATGCAGTTTGATTAACAATTTCAGTAATACAGATTTTTGCATGATTAGGAATTACTTGGCCTGGGAAAAGTAAGCTTTGACAGATCAGGTTTTACATGATCATCTAAAATGTACATTATGTATATGGAATTAATTTTTTAAGCTGTTATAAGACATTTAATATTGCAAATCCTTGAGTTCCGTATGAAATGACAGGTGTCCGTGAATTTCCCCAAATACTGAAAACTAATATATTTCATTTATACAAGTAGTTTAGTTTCTTCAGTTTAGAAATACACATATCATTATCTTATGATTTATTTTAAACAGATTTTAAGTACATGTAGTTTAAAATAGTAAAGGACAACTCTTGAAAGATATATAATTTGATAACAAGAGCCTGTTTTTGAAATAAAAGTGAGAAAACTGTAAAAAGATATGTGCTGAAATATACCGATTAATCGATTGTTAAAATCTCCAATCGATTGTCTAAAATCGACAGCCTTTCCAACCGATCATCGATTATAAATCGATCATCGTGACAACACTACAATAAACAATGGTTTTATGTCTGTCGCAAAAATTTTAACCATGGTTATAACTTTTGAATGAGAATTGATAAGGCTTTCATATTTCCTATGTACATTACCTGTGACAAGACCTTTTCAAACTTACCATGAATTTTTACCCCTTGACCTTTAAGTTTGACCTACTTTTTAAGAATTTTAACATAACTTTAAATTGGACATAACTTTTCAAGAGAAAAGATAGGGCTTACATTTAAATTACAAATGTGTATTACCTTTGACAAAACCTGCTCATTTGAGCCAAAGGCCCAAGGGAGCTTTTCTGATCAAAATTTATCCATTGTCGTTATTGTCATTGGCGTTGTCTTAAACTTTTCACAATTTCATCTTCTTCTTTAGAACTACTGGGCCAATTTCAATCAAACTTGACCTCCAAAATTAAGGTGCCAGCTGGCTGGCTCCTGATAAAAAAAAACAGTAACCATTGAATGCAAATTTTTAGTTGCCAGGTAAATTTTTCTTTAATACCAATCTAAATTGACGAAATCATTGGGTCATTTAGTCCCAGGAAGGGGAGGGGGTCTTTTGCAATCATAACAATTCAAAAAAAAATAGAAATAATGTATAGTTTCGGAATTTGATGATCTCCGACTTAATTTCAACTGGTTGCCAGTATGGCGACTTACAGAGAATTTTTAGGTGCTATGGAGACAAAATTAGTAGCCAGAAAAGGTCCTTTGTAGATACAAGTTTGTCCAAATCATGACCCCCCAGGGGTAGGGTGGGGTGGCCCAGGGCCACAATGGACAATCAATTTTACTGGTTCATAGGAATACGGGAAAAATCTTCAAAAATCATTTTCTCAAGAACAGCAAACCTATGATTGGCCATATCTATGTGGAAGCATCCTCAGGTGTTGTAGATTCAAATTTGTTCAAATCAATGACCACAGGGGTAGGGTGGGTCCACAATGGAAGATCAAAGATATACATGGAGTATGTAGGAAAAATCTTTCAAACATTTGAATTTAAAAAATATTAGACAAGTTTAGATGGATTAGACAGCACTGTTACAGTGCAAAATGTAACAACAATGTGAAATGTAATAAAGTGGGATTATTACATTTTGCATTATTACATTTTGCATCAAGATCAGCACAAAATGTAATAATGCAAAATCTAATAACCTAATTTTTGGATTATTGCAATTTGCATCGAAATGTAACATGCATTATTTTATTTTTGCATTGAAGACAATGTAATATGTAATAAAACAGTATGATCTAAAACAAATATAAAAAAATTTTTGAATGCATTTAGCACAAACAATAAATTAATCAAAATATATACAGACCCTAAACCGTGCTACTACACCTCAGAAACAAACCGTACCGTTCCGTGCAGAAAGCGTACCATACCGTCCACAAAGCGAACCGTTCCGTGCACAAAGCATACCGTACCGTCCACAAAGCGTACCGTTCCGTGCAAGAAACAAACCGTACCGTTCTTTGGTTAATTATGCAAACCACGCCCCCAAAGATTTTTGAATCGTATAATGACCAAATAAGTCATTTTGGTTTATTTCTCGCTACGGCGCCTGTGAAAGGAGGACGGAGGCTCTGTCTGCCTGTTCGAAACACCATTATCAAGTATCATGCGTCTGGATCTTCAACTGTAAAAATAAGGAAACTACTCGAAGCAAACTACAACTGCAAAACAACTAGACAGAGTGTGAGACGATTCCTTATTTGCTATAAATTAAATCAACCGGTTGTGTTTGTGGTCAAAGGTACAGTACAGGCCACGAGTTTTTCCCGCAAAAGACGTACGGGGCACTGTGGACCTCGAACAATGTCGGCATCTTTGAAGTCTTTCGTTTTCATACTATAAGTTTTAGCAAATTAAATCAATTTCCTTTTGAAATATTAGCTGTATTAAAATATTCGTAATTTAACAATACAGATATTTAAACTAATATTATAAGATGCCCGAAAATTCAATATAATTGTGCTCGTGCCCAGGGAAAAAAAAACCGCCTTAAATGTGCACATGTACATTAATTCATGTTTCATAATCCTATAATTGTATTTGACATAAAAAAAAGTTCAATAGACTATAATACCACTAAGATAGAACATGCTTTCATGAATTAATTCCCTGGTTGTCTCTACTTTTGATTTTAATTCTGCTCATTTAAATCATTAATTTAAATCTTATCGGATACAAGATCATTTTTGTTGTAAGTATGCATTCATATGTACATGTAGGACATATCACATGCGTGATATTTACTAATGAATTATTTTGTGAAAATTTTAAAACATATATAAACTTTTTGTCAAATTTCCCGGCCACAGGAAAACATGGAGTTATAATCATTTAGTGAGCTCATCGCTCACAGTACCTCTAGTTTTGTAAGAATTTTAAAACATATATAAACTGTCAAATTTAAAAAAGATCCGTATTAGACTCTCACATTAATTCTGTTAAGATTCTTACTATTAGGCGAATCATTGGAGCAGTTGTACTTGCACTGAAAATCTGTAATCATGTAAAATATGGCTTAAAATATTACATGTGGTCATGAAGAATTCTACTGAACAGACAGAGATAATAATCTTACTAATAAAACTGTGACCAACTTTCACGCTGCATACAAAAATCGCCAGCCGAATTTCTTGCAAATAAAATGTGCAAACTGCAGTATAAATATTACTTCATTCTGAAATACATCTTATGAAAAATGAGGGAAAAAAAACAGTTTGCGAAAAAATGAAGATATTATAAGGTTTGTTACACTGTACACCCATCCCCTTTCTAGAAAGCAATACGAACTAGCTGGTTATAAGTTCTTTAAAAGTCTGCAAAATGGTACGTTGTTGTAATTAAAAAATCATAATCTACAGGAAACATTTTTATTAGTGTCTGAAAAAAAAATTATTTACTAAATAAAATGAAATAAAAAAAATATATCAATCCTCTTTCAAGCCATATTATGTTTGTTACCCCCCCCCTCTAGAAGGCGATACTTATGCGAATTTATGTGGCTTTAAATTGTGCTTTTGTAAAAAAAGAAAATTATAATTCAGGGATACATGCTTATTTATTTTTGTCTGAAAAGGGATAATTTAGGAAGTAAATTTGTAATCAGTGTTGTGGTGAAACCTGGAAGATGAGTTTGCTGGATGTCTGTTGAGTGATTTAATACACTTGATGTGGTCAGAACTAAATAATTCGAAAGGTGTGTTAAACACAGCCCCCCCCCCCCCCCCCCCCGTCTCTCCGGTTGTGACCCAATATTTTTTTTTAGACAGGTGTGAAGTATGAACTGACCAAAAGAATGTTTCAGTTCACAGGAGAAATTCTTCCTGCGTAAACAGACTTTCAGGGTCACCTAGCGTCATGCCATTTTGATTGACAGGTGATGCACGAGGATTTCATGCGGCAGCATGCATGTACAGAGAACGGATTATTCATTGCACAATAGTTGTAAATGGGTTGATTAAATAGCATCATAGACTGATTAATTGTGACTTTGGCGATGTAAATAAAATGAAGAATGAGAATAAATACAAGTTTTGTTTTTTTTTACAGATAATGTACATGTATTAAGGGTTTGCATCTCTCTCTCTCTCTCTCTCTCTCTTCTCTCTCTCTCTTTCTCTCTCACGACATTGTTTTTACAGACTTTACAAGAATAGAATAACTTAATAAGATAAAGAAAAACTTCTAAAGATAATTACTTAATACACTGAAAGGATTATTGAAAACATAAATACTTGTCTGTGAAAAGAATGTTTTTTGTTACGAGAAAGAGCTCGGAAGTTATTGTATTAATTTCGTGTGTCTGCTGCTGATTTTTGTATTTATTTATTTACTGATATTTCTCTTCTGAGGCAAACGTTTCAGCGATAGATCTACAATTAAAAAAAAAACAATTTACATATCTAATTACTAGGAATAAAATGAAGCAGGAATAGTCATATTTATTTCTATAGATCAATCAATTAAAAATAGTTTTCATATGAGCATAGCGTTATATGTATAGAACAAGTATATACCCAGTATATATTAATTCCTTTTAATTATGTTACAACTTTATTTTAAAGTGAAAAAATATTTCATTTCTTTTTTTTTCCTTTTTCAAATGAAGGGTCAGCATTCGTAAAAATTAAATACGGAAATATTTACGAATTCTATATATATTAATACATATCTAGACTATACATAATGCCAAAGACATTGGTGGGATGATGTTTTTTCTTCCTTTCATTTTTTTTTTCATTTTTCCTCCATCACCGCTGTAGTGTAAAATGTTTAAATTGAAACCGAGAAATTGATTTCTTAATAGCTGAAATATAATTATATACATGCATTAAGTACGTCAAAAGTCATTTAAAATGAATAAATTTTTAGCAGCCAATCAAGAATTAAAGCTAACAGCTCCGCCCACTTCATTTGCATACCGTTTCTCAAAGCGTACCGTTCACAAAACGAACCGTTCCGTGCAAGAAACGAAACGTACCATCCACAAAGTGTACCGTTCCGTGCACAAAGCGAACCGTTCCGTGCACAAAGCTTACCGTACCGTTCTCAAAACGAACCGTTCTGTTCACAAAGCGTACCGTTCCGTGCACAAAGCGTACCGAACCATACCGTTCAAGTGGTGTAGTAGCACGGTTTAGGGTCTGTACATGTTACCAATGTTGGAACCACTAATTTCAAAATATTGAGAATTATGACAATGAGACCAAATTTATGGCTTATACAGACATTGAAGACAATGTAATATGTAATAAAACAGTATGATCTAAAACAAATATAAAAAAAAATTTTGAATGCATTTAGCACAAACAATAAATTAATCAAAATATATACATGTTACCAATGTTGGAACCACTAATTTCAAAATATTGAGAATTATGACAATGAGACCAAATTTATGGCTTATACAGACATAACTAAATCTAAATGTTTCTTTCTACCCCCGCTTCAAAGGAGAGCAGGGTATGTACTGTTTTACCCTTGTGTGTCTGTCCATCTGTGTAGCTGTCTGTCCGTCTGTCACAAATTTTCGTCGCAGTGTTCTCAGCCAGCAACTACTCATCGCAGATGCTTTAAATTTTAACACAATCTTCCTAAGGCATGCCATATGTTGGGATACATTTTTAGCTCACCTGAGCTGAAAGCTCAAGTGAGCTTTTCTGATCACATTTTGTCTGTAGTCCGTCTGTCTGTAAACTTTTCACATTTTTGACTTCTTCTCAAGAACCACTGGGCCAATTTTAACGAAACTCGCCACAAAGCATCCTTGGGTAATGCGGATTCAAGTTTCTTCAAATGAAGGGCCAAGCCCTCTTTCAAGGGGAGATAATTATGAATTAATGAAAAATTAATGGTATCCTTTAAAAATCTTCTTCTCCAGAACCACTTGGCCAGGAAAGATGAAACTCATGTGGAAGCATCCTCAGGTAGTATAGATTCAAATTTGTTCAAATCATGACCCCGGGGATAGGGCGGGGCCACAATGACCAACCAAAGTATTACATAGAAATATATAGGAAAATTCTTTAAAAATCTTCTTCTCAAGAATAGCAAAGCCATAATTGATCATATTTATATGGAAGCATCCTCAGGTAGTGTAGATTCAAGTTTGTTCAAATCATGACCCCTGGGGGTAGGGCGGGGCCACAATGGTGTCCGTCTGTCTGTAAACTTTTCACATTTTCATCTTCTTCTCAAGAACTACTGGGCCATTTTCAACCAAACTTGCAACAAAGTATCCTTAGGTGAAGGGGATTCAAGTTTGTTCAAATGAAGGGCCATACCCTCTTCCAAGGGGAGATAATAATGAATTAGTGAAAAGTTAATGGCATTTTTAAAAAATCTTCTTCTCAAGAACCACTGGGCCAGGAAAGATGAAACTCATGTGGAATCATCCTCAGGTAGTGTAGATTTAAGTTTATTCAAATCATGACCCTTGGGGTTGGGTGGGGCCACAATGGCCGACCAAAGTTTTACATAGAGATATATAAGAAAATTCTTTAAAAATCTTCTTCTCAAGAATAACAAAGCCATGATTGCTCATATGTATATGGAAGCATCATCAGGTAGTGTAGATTCAAATTTGTTCAAATCATGACCCCCGGGGGTAGGGCAGGGCCACAATGACCGACCAAAATTTTACATAGAAATATATAGGAAAATTCTTTAAAATTCTTCTTCTCAAGAATAACAAAGCCTTGATTGCTCATATTTATATGGAAGCATCCTCAGGTAGTGTAGATTCAAGTTTGTTCAAATTATGACCCCCGGGGGTTGGGTGGGGCCACAATGGCCGACCAAAGTTCTACATAAAAATATATAGGAAAATTCTTTAAAAATCTTCTTCTCAAGAATAACAAAGCCATGATTGCTCATATTTATTTGGAAGCATCCTCAGGTAGTGTAGATTCAAGTTTGTTCAAATCATACCCTCTCCCCTTTAAGGAATGGTTGGGACTCTTTTTGGGTTTAAACTCTTCAATAATAAACTAATTTCTGCTTTTATGCTGGCCACAGTGCTCAGGTGAGCGATGTGGCCCGTGGGCCTCTTGTTTTTTTTTTAACTCTGACTTTTATCTAATGCATTGTACTTAATTACATGTAATAAAACATTCATTTAATTTTGATTGACATTTTTTTAAATAAATCAGTCTCAATAAATTTCTAACCAATAACATTTTTTAGCTCTACTGGTCAGAGACCAGAAGAGCTTATGCGATAGTAATGCGTCTGGCGTCCGTCTGTCTATCCCTCTGTCTGTCTGTCCATCTGTCTGTAAACAATTTTCAAAATGCTACTCCTCCTACAGTTTTGGTCTGATTTCAATATAACTTGGCACACAAGTAGACTACACTAAGATACATAATTCTCTTTATCGGTTTTGGATTTCGATAAACGGTCTTGCCATGGTAACTAAAAATAGAAATTTCTGTGAAATTTCTTTCAAAATGGTACTCCTCTTACAGTTTTGGTCTGATTTCAATATAACTTGGCAAACAAGTAGACTACACTAAGATACATAATTCTGTGTATTGGATATTGATTTCGATAAACGGTGTTGCCGTGGTTACTAAAAATAGAAATTTCTGTGAAATTGTTTCAAAATGCTACTCCTACTACAGTTTCGGTCTGATTTCAATATAACTTAGCACACAAGTAGACTACACTAAGATACATAATTCTGTTTATTGGTTTTTGATTTCGATGAACGGTGTTGCCGTGGTTACTAAAAATAGAAATTTCTGTAAAATTGTTTCAAAATGCTTCTCCTCCTACAGTTTTGGACTGATTTCAATATAACTTGGCACACAAGTAGACTACACTAAGAAAATTAAGAGACTTTATCAAGGATCATTTCTATTTATTGCTGTTGTGAAGTTTCAATTCCCAACTGCTTAAGTACTTTTCTCTTCCTTTGCTATAAGTACAAACCAGTAGAGCTTCAGTCTCGACAGAGACTTCTGGTGATTACCAAAGATTGACCATATGTCCATTCAAAGCTTTTGATATGCATGTTCAGCATATGTACATCGGTTACCAAATTAGAAGTGCATGTGTTTGCATGTGTCTAGCAAGGAGGGGCAGGAATGGGATGTGATGTTTACTTTGTATGTTGATCATTGTATAAATATGGACATGCAGAAACATCCATTTTATTATTGGAGAGAAAGAAAAAGAGAGAAAATTTTGTTTTTGCTTGTCTGCAATGCACATGATTCATACAGCAAAACTCATTTAGTACGAACACAGATATTGCGAATTTACAGATATAGCGAAGTCATCTTGGATCTCGAGCTATATAAATTTAATGAATTTAATGAATTTCTTATACAATTATAACGAATTACGGATATTAGCGAAGTAATTTCATATACAGGTCCCTTTGAATTCTTTAAAAGTTTTGCTATATGGAACAGTATGGAATCATAATTGTCAATAAACCTATTTACACCTGCCAGTACAAATGAATAGTTTTTTTTCTAGATTTGTTGCATTTGTCTTTCAAACTGCAAAAATACACTGTTCAATAAAATTATCCCCCACCCCCCCTCCAACAACAACCCAGCCCCCGCATGCATTTACAACATCTATACTTTAAATATTAAGCTCATTTTGATATGTGGGTTGATCCAAAAGTTCCTGGAATTTCTTTCTAAAATTTCATCATGCATACATGCCAACTTTCCCGATTTAGGCGGGATTCTCCTGATTTTACCCTTTTATCCCGCCTTCCCGATCGGGAGAGAAAAATTGACCTAGTTTCCCGATTTGTAAAAATTCACCCAAAATTTCCGATTTTATAAGTTTCCCTATACCGCTGAATTTTGTCAATTGGGATAACAATATCAGACTTGTTTATTCAATGCACACAGATAAGTTTCATTGTTTATTTAGGTGTTAACATGGTTAATTAGCCACAGGAAATCACTTCACGCTTGAACGCACGGAGTCGTCCAGGTGTAGGTAGCTTATAGCATGGGGCAATTAATTAGGGGATTATCTTTTCAGTTTTAAGGGGTATGCAAGGTGAAACACATAGATTAAAGGGATAATTGTTTGTCATTTTATTGAAAACATAAATTAAAGACAACTAAATAATAACCAAACCATAAAATCGGAATCCAAGGAGATCGTTATTTGAAAACGAAAGTAGAAAACTACAAAGCATAGCTGCTGACTTTATCTACCTATAATGAAAAAATATTGTAAAGTTTGCCAGTTAAAATAATATGAAAAAAATCCTGGTGAAACAATAAAGTCTATGTCAATTAGAATTTCTTTTCCCTCCCTTCTCCCAAAAGTAATTATAATATTTTATGCATATGTGACTAAGAAATACCCACATAGCACCATCAAGCCTGCCAAAGTTCAAGACTGTAAAAAAATCAATTTCTTTGGGATAGGTGGTATCTTTATGTTAGAAAATTGATGATTTAATTCTTCAAAACCGATGATTTATTTCTTTGAATAAAAAATAAATGCATTGCAATTTCTCAAAATTTCTTTAAATTTAAAATCTGATTAGAATTTCTAATTAATTAAAATATAAAAATCTCATAAATGTTCCCAGAAACAGTACTTTACAGTATCAAAAGTTGTACAATTTTCAATTTTTTACCAAATTATGTGTCCTAGCTGGTAAAAAAAGTTTACATATGTAACTAATTATCCCTTCTTTAGGGAGAGAGGCACCTATTTGAGCAAAAATATTTCCAATTTGGAAAGAAAAACCTTATTTTTGTGTTATTTTTATCCTTTAGTAGTATTAGTAAGTGATATTAATTATATTATAAATTAAAAAAAAGGATTATGTCATAATCATTTAATTTCACGACAAAATGTCACAAATTTAAAGCTATGAAAAATGTCGTCACGCGCAAAATCCCCCATGAGAATTTTCAAAAGTTGGCATGTATGATCATGACTAGATAAAAGCATTGACAACAGCTGTGTATATTACCAGAGGTGATCATTGTAGTTCAGCTATTCTTTTTTTTTTTTTACAAAATGTTAAAGATTTGTTAGATTTCAACATCAATAAATGGTTGAACATTTACGCAGAATCAAGAAGATTTATCCATGATTTTACCGAAGCTGAATATTAAGCAATTAATGTCTCAGAGACACAGAGGGGCTTGGGATTCTTCTACAAACACATGTCTACAGAAGCAAATTATATAATCAAAACAGGAGTATGTAAAGCGTGAATTTCTATCGACGTTGAGATACACTGAAAATCCGTAGCGCTTCTTTTTCACTTTATAAGAACAAAATTGAAAGATTCTATTCCAAAGACACTGCTCCGTGCTCACATTTAATATTGGAGTTGTTTTAGATTATTTATAGTTGCTTCAAATATTGTACATATGCTTTGACATTTGCATGTACAGTGTGTACATAAAACATGTTGATAATATCGAGTGGTTAAATAATAATTGTGCACCAGCTTTTACTGCTGTCTAAAACTATTTACACGTATATCGTATATTTACATGTATATTGCATGAAAAAAAAATTTCAATGCTTTATCAACACGATAGCACCTAGGTCTCTTTGAACAATGGTTTAAGTCGCAAAGCAAATTTTGTTAATGTGAAGTTCAGCATAAAATAAAAGATCATACATCATTTTTAATATTTCTTTAATAAATCTATAAAAAAAATTGAAAATGAGTTTCTAAAGAACAATTCAATTTGCCCTTTATTTTCAACTGTAGTACGCAGTCCATAATGCATTGTGACTCATTCCATAGTGGGTAAAGTAGACAGATAGCTAATTAACATACAAATTTATGCTGACTTCAGAAAATTTAGTGGTCTTGACCTGTTAAAATGAGTCTCAATTTTTAGCTCTACTGGTCAGAGACCAGAAGAGCTTATGCGATAGTAATGCGTCCAGCATCCAGTTGTCTGTCTGTCTGTAAACAATTTTTCAAAATGCTACTCCTACGGTTTTGGTCTGATTTCAATATAACTTGGCACACAGATAGACTACACTAAGATACATAATTCTGTATATCTATTTTTGATTTCGATGAACGGTGTTGGTGTTGTTACTAAAAATAGAAATTTCTGTGAAATTCTTTCAAAATGCTACTCCTCCTACAGTTTTGGTCTGATTTCAATACAACTTGGCACACAAGTAGACTACACTAAGGTACATAATTCTGTTTACTGTATACTGGGAAATTTTTTCCCCCGTTTTATTCTCATTTGGGCAAATTTAAAACGGGGCGAATTCAAAGAATACAGTATAATTTCTTAAAGAAAATCATGATTTGGCGAATTTAAAATGGGACAAAATTGTTTGCAAGTGTGAAAGGGCGAAAATAAGACGGAGCGAAAATAACCCTGTATACAGTATTGGTTTTTGATTTTGATAAACGGTGTTGGCATTATTTTTAAAAATAAGAATTTCTGAGGAATTCTTTCAAAATGCTACACCTCCTACAGTTTTGATCTGATTTCAGTATAACTTGGCACACAAGTAGACTACATAAAGGTACATAATACTATATATCGGTTTTTGATTTCGATGAATGGTGTTGGCGTTGTTACAAAATAGAAATTTCGGTGAAATTCTTTCAAAATCCTACTCCTCCTACAGTTTTGGTCCGATTTCAATATAACTTGGCACACAAGTAGACTACACTAAGGTATATAATTCTCGATATCAGTTTTTGATTTTGATAAACCGTGTTACCATGGTTACAAAAATAGAAATTTCTGTGAAATTCTTTCCAAAATGCTACGTCTCCTACAGTTCTGGTTTGATTTCAATATAACTTGGCACACAAGTAGACTACACTAAGATACATGATTCTATGTATAAGTTTTTTATTTCGATGAACAGTGTTGGCATTGTCGCTTAAAATATAAATTTCTGGGAAATTCTTTTAAAATGCTACTCCAGTCCTACAGTTTTGGTCTGATTTCAATATAACTTGGCACACAAGTAGACTACACTAAGGTACACAATTCTCTTTATCAGTTTTTGACTTCGATGAACATTATTGCCTTGCATGGTTACTAAAAATAGAAATTTCTGTTGAATACTCTCAAATTGCTACTCCAAATACAGTTTTAGTCTGATTATAATATAATGTGGCATGCAAGGATCATTAATCTATTAACTGCTGTTGTAAAGTTTCAATTCCCAACTGCTTAAGTACTTTTCTCTTCCTTTGCTATTAGTACAAACCAGTAGAGCTTCAATCTTGACAGAGACTTCTGATTTTAATTTGTAATTTTGAAATACTTTTATGGCGCAAGACCTTTCTGAGAACTTCTAAGAACCTTGAAGCAAATTTAGATGTATGAAATGAAAATTGTTAAGTGAAAAGATTTTGTTTTTGAGAAAAAAATTTCCAGAATCCTTTTGCATATTATGTTCAAAGCACAACAATCATGTTCCAAAACAGAAGTTTTTTTTATAGTTTTAAATGGTTTATTTCTCTTTTTTCTTATAGGAGGAGCCTACAATGTGGTCAAAAAAAGCAATAGTTCCCAGAACTGGGTGCTTGTGACAGAAGGTTTAGAAGTAGGAAGAACTTACATAATCACAGTTACAGCAGAGGATAACTCAAGAAAAGCTACCAGTGAAGAAATTAAAGTCATTTTTTCAAGCATCAGTGAGTAATAACTATGTAGAAGCTCATTCATGTTAATTATTACTTTTTTTCTCTGTTCTCAGATTCACCACTCATAAAAGATGAAGAAAATAACTAGAACAACAAATTACCGTAATTTTCGGGTCATAGGTCGATGGGGTATATAGGTCGAAAGGCTCATTTTCAGCCTTAATTTTTGAAAAATTCTAAGATAGGACGAACTTACTATATAGGACGAGGCTTTGTTTCCCGTTTTCTAAAGATTCTTACGCAGATACAACGTATCAGAACAGGTAAACCTCTAGAATTACCGGGGTTATTCCGTGACATGAACGTATCAAGAAAACAAACAGGTATTTTAATGAGTACAGCATTTAAATGAAGTTTTTAAAAAAAATGTAGTTAAAACTTCGTTGAATTGTGTTACTACTTATTTTTCTCCAACTTGCCTGTTCAATGCCTCCGTAGTTTCATACTGTTGTTAAACCAGAGGCATAAATAACACGTAAATACGTTCTTATTTTACAGCTATAATTCGGGAAATACCCGAGAACAAAGAATAATCAGTCTGATTTCAGAACAACTTGGACACATTCCTAATATATTTTATTCAGACATTATTTACCGGTGGACGACAATCGCTTCGATGTCCGCCATTTTCAGTTTTGTTCTTCAGGGATTCGCTAAAACCCGCAAACGACCATTGAATGTATATATAAAACAACAGTAAAGAATTGAAATAATATTACCACGCTATAAGTTTAATTATATATTTAATTGAGAGTACCGGTACATTCACAATTTGACCGTCATTATGAATTTCATGGCTTTGTTTGTTCAATGATGTGTAACACTAATACCCTATAACGGCACGTGGATTTGCTAATCATGCCCTGCGGGTATTAAACCAACACAGGTGTTATAACCTTTGCGTGTACACACAGTGTAAATCCTTTTACCTGCGAGACAATTAAAATTCTGTTAGAAGCCAATCTTTGAATAGCGCTAATTCGTTTGACCGGTATTATAATTAAATAAAATAAAAAAATATATAGTAATGACTATCAGTTTATTTGGTAAATAAATTTAGGAATTGACTGGCAAATATTTATTTCACTCATTTTACACTTAAATAAATATAAGACAGTCACAATAAATAAAATTAATACTATTTCAATTTATCTACTAATAAATGGTAAAACCTTGAAATTTTTTCCGTATTTGAAATTTTGATATGGTTGGGGTTTTACTTTTAGTAAACGGTAGCGACTGCCTAACTTCACAAGATGGCTACCGCATGATGGCAATGGATAACACGCTGAGGAATTATTTTTTTTGATGAAGCACAGTTTTTTCCTTTGTCATCAACGGATATGTAATGGAATTTATTTTGTAAGAAAGCTATAGAATAAATATTTTATTGTTTACCGGGGCATTAATTTTTCTGCGTAAAATAATGAAAAAAGTTATGAAAGTGGCACAGATTTGCTTTGAAATTGACGTAAATTTTATTGATTTTGGGGCATTTTTCGTAAACTTGAGCCTTAGAAAGGTCGAAATCGTATATTGGTCGACCTCAGCGGCTCTGAGAAAAAAAGTACCGACCTATAATCCGAAAATTACGGTAGAACATAAAAGGCCTTTCCCAATCAAAACAAAAATAAATAAACAATTAACAATGAAGAAGCTTTTCTTGATAATGATGAAAATATAATGAATATGTTGGTTGACAGTACTGTAGATTCCTAAATATATGCGTGGAATTAATTATCGCGTAATTTCGCGAGAAGCATCACACAAGAAAAAAACTTACTCGCCTTTATTTTTATGGTGCTGAAATCTATGTTAAATCTCTTGACCAACTGTCCATTTGCGAATTTTTATTCTCGCGATTTGACCTTGAAGAGCCCATTCACAATAATAAGTACTCATGAAAAATAAGGAATCTACAGTATATAGGAAAAATATTTTAAAATCTTCTCAAGAACCACAGGGCCAGGAAAGATGAAACTCATGTGGAATCATCCTCAGGTAGTGTAGATTCAAGTTTGTTCAAATCATGATCCCCGGGCATAGGGTGGGGCCACAGTGGGGTATCAAAGTTTAAGATAGGAGTATGTAGGAAAAATCTTTAAAAATCTTCTCAGAAAGGAATACCGTGATTGGTCATAGTTATACGGAAGCATCCTCAGGTAGTGTAGATTCAAGTTTCTATCATGTTTTCCATTTATTGTGTTTTGCGTTTATTGTGTAGATCGTTTATCAGGTTCTATTGTGTTTTGCGTCTATCGTGTATCTTCGGAAACCCTCGCTTTTAATCGTTACTTTAGGAAGAAACTACCGAGGTATTCTGAGTTTCTTTTTCGTTTTGTCAACTAAAATAAGATTACTTTAAGATTACTTTAAAGAGAAAAGAAAGTTTTATCCCTTAGTTTTTCAGGAAAGGAATAAATAAATAATATAATTGATAAATAAATAAATTTATTAATGATAAAATAAATAAAGAAAATAATTATTTCATGGTCAAGCAGAGAGTTATTATCAAAATTTAAAATCTATTTTCGGAAATGAAATAATTGATCCCTTTTTTTTAATTTATTGAATTGTATGATTTTTTTCGTAAAAATTATTCATTTTTTCTTGATTAATCGTCTGATAATATTAATGTACTTTTGCCTCTGATCTGCACAATTATTTAAAATATTAATATTACAAAAATGATAAAACATAAGACATTGATCCATTTAACTTTAACACCAATTTTAATTTTGTCTGTATATGCTCAGTTTTTATGCCCCGCCATGAATGTGGCCGGGGCATATAGTGTTTGTCATGTCTGTCTTCCATCCTTACGTCCTTCTGTCCTTCCGTCCGTCCTTCCTTCACACTTTGCGTTTAGCTCTGTTCAAAGCTAAGTTTCAAAGAAACTCAGTTTCTTTGAAATATCTTGGATAATCCAAGATATTTTCATCAAACTTCATATGCTGATTGATATTGATGAGAGCTATGCAACTGCATCAACATTTTTAGACCTTGACCTTTCCTTTGACCTTGACCTCACTTTTCTTAAATTAGTGTTTAGCTCAGTATTAAACATACAATTCAAGATGGTGTTATCAAACTTCACATGTTGATACAAACTTGCACGAATGATGCATCTAGGGATGAACACTACCAAACTTACTTTGGATGCTGGATCTGACCTACATTTTCCAGATGAGTGACCAGGTTAAAGTTTTTGGAATAGGTTTATTCCTAAGGAACTATAAGCCCTACTTGGACCAAACTTGCATGGATGATGCATCTGAGGATGGACACTACCAGACTTGCTTCTGATGCTGGATCTGACCTACATTTTCCAGATGAGTGACCAGGTTAAAGTTTTTGGAGCAGGTCCATTTCCAAGGAACTATAAGCCCTACCCAAACCAAATTTGCATGGATGATGCATCTAGGGATGAACACTACCAGACTTGCTTATAGGATGCTCAGGATCTGACCTACATTTTTCAGATGATTGACCAGTTTAAAGTTTTTGGAGCAGGTCCATTCCTAAGGCTTCGGATGCTGGATGCTGGATCTGACCTACATTTTCATTCCTAAGGAACTCTAAGCCCTACTTGGACCAAACTTGCATGGATGATGCATCTAGAGATTGACACTACCAGATTTGCTTCTGATGCTGGATCTGACCTACATTTTCATTCTCAAGTAACTATAAGCCTTACCTGAACCAAACTTGCATGGATGATGCATCTAGGGATGGACACTACCAGACTTGCTTCTGATGCTGGATCTGACCTATATTTTCATTCCCAAGTAACTTTAATCCCTGCCTGAACCAAACTTGCATGGATGATGCATCTAGAGATGGACACTACCAGACATGCTTCGGATGCTGGATCTGACCTACATTTTTATTCCCTACTAACTATAAGCCCTACCTGAACCAAACTTGCATGGATGATGCATCTAGGGATGGACACTACCAGACTTGCTTCGGATGCTGGATCTGACCTATATTTTCCAAACAAGAGACCGGGTTAAAGTTTTGGGAACAGATCAATCCCAATGAATTTGAAGTTCTTGATATCCACAGTATTACAAAGTTATGAATATTTGTTCACACTGTACATGTTTTTCACGCTACATGTGTAGAAATGTGTATATGCCATGTAAGGGGTTAAATACAACTTTCAAGAATATTGTTGTTGGGATAAAAACTAAATATTAAGAAAATATGATGTGAGATTTGCATTTAACTTACACGGATAACATTCGTCGAGGTGAGCTTCATAATCTTTGATTACCTATGTTTTAATAAAGACACCATTTCTAGATATTTTAATCAAACTTCATATGTTGATACATACTGATGAGAGATATGCAACTGCATCAACATTTTTGACCTTGACCTTTCCTTTGACCTTGACCTCACTTTTCCTAAAGCAGTGTCAAACTTCATATGCTTATATATACTGATGTAAGCAATTTAACTGCATCGTCAGTTTTGATCTTGACTTTTATTTGACCTTGACCTCACTTTTATCAACTTGTGTACAAGTCAGTCTTTAATTAAAGACATCATTTATTGATATTTCTAACTTCCTATGTTGATACATATTGATGAGAGATATGCAACTGCGTCAACATTTTTGACCTTGACCTTTGCTTTAACATTGACCTCACTTTTCCTAAATTAGTGTCAAAGGTCATAAGCAGATAGATATTAGGTACTTTAATGAAATTAGTGTCAAACTTCATATGCTGATACATACTAATGTAAGCAATTCAGCTGCATCACTATTCAAGATATTCTGATCAAATTTTATACACATACAAATTTTCATGTTGCTTCACTAATCTTGGGACCTTAAAACATATTTATGAAAAAGTAGGTCACTGTGACCTACTTTTTGAATTTTGCCGACTTTTGTTTTCAAATTGTTTAAAATGCATAATTTGATTACCTTCAGACCTATGATCATCAAACTTGGTCAGTAGATGCATCTTGGGTCTTCATAGTTGCCAACTCACCCGATTTCGTCGGGTCACACCCGATTTTTCAACCCATAACCCGATTATTTTTTATGATCCGGCGGGTCATGCTTTTCACCCGATTTTTGCCGACCAACCCGAAAATCTCCCGATTTCCGGATTTGGTTCGTAAATTAGGTTGCACTTTTAACTTCCAGTTACAACCCAAGCTTAGATCTACGTAAACAATGCCGAATTATCAGTGCAGGTGTAAACAATTAACTCGGTGTTGTTTTGACAAATCAATGTTTGAAGTCAATTAAAATGGCTTCCGATAGAACTATATTGTTATCAGGAACAAATTAAACCAAACACATGTCTCTGATTGAACCAAGAAAAGGAGAAACAATATTTATGTACATATCAAGGAATCTTGGAAAAAAAAAACTTTCATTCTAGATAAAATAAAGTGATCGAAGACAGTGTAGGCCTAACTTCACATTTAATATACAGTATGTATACATATTGCAGTAGTTAATTAATTAAGAGAGAGGAAAAATAACTTCAAAACTAAAATTGGTATACAGTACTTTCAAATTTAGCAGAAGCTGAAAAGGCTTTTTAAAACAATGCACACTTACTTCAGGTCAATACTGAAATATGAAACCTTCAATTCTCTTTTTTAACATGTAAATTTAATCAAATTATGTATGAATTTTTTGTCATTGTAAATTAAAGCCTTTTTCAATAAAAGAATTCTCAATACACAAATACTCTGTATATATGTATAATTATGTATAAAATTTAATCATGGTAAATATGTCGTGAATGTCATTACGCGGTATGACCAGATTTTTTACTTTCCAAATCTGGTCATGACCAGATTTTTACATGCTGGAGGTTGGCAAGTATGGGTCTTTGAAAAATGTCGACTAAAATGTAGGTCACGATGACCTACTTTCGACATTTTATGGCTATATTTAAGTATCTTAGGTATTTATTGGCTTAGGATCATCAAACTTTGTGAGTCCATGCATATTTGGTTTTCAGAGAGTGACGACCTAAAAGTAGGTCCCAGTGACCTACTTTTGACATTTTATGGCTTTATTTAAGTATCTCCGGTACTTATTGGCTTAGAATCATCAAACTTTGTGAGTTGATGCATCTTGGGTTTTCAAAGAGTGACGACCAAAAAGTAGGTCATGATGACCTACTTTTGACATTTTGTGACTATAATTAAGTATCTCTGGTACTTATTGACCTGAAATCATCAAACTTTGTCAGTTGATGCATCTTGGGTTTTCGGAGAATGTCTACCAAAAAGTAGGTCACAGTGACCTACTTTTGACATTTTAATGCTATATTTAAGTATCTCAGGCACTTATTGGCTAAGAATCATCAAACTTTGTCAGTTGAGGCATCTTGGGTTTTCGGAAAATGTCAACCAAAAAATAGGTCACAGTGACCTACTTTTGAATATCTCAGGTACGTATAAGCTTAGAATCATCAAACTTTGTCAGTTTAGGCACCTTGGGTTTTCGGAGAACGTCGACCAAAAAGTAGGTCACTGTGACCTACTTTTGACATTTTATGGCTATATTTAATTATATCTGGTACTTATTAGCTTGGAATTATCAAATTTTGTCAGTTGAGGCATCTTAAGGTTTCATTGAATGTCCAACAAGTAGGTCACGGTGACCTAATTTTGAATATCTCAGGTACTTATTGCCTTAGAATCATCAAATTTTGTCAATTTAGGCATTATGGGTTTTTGAATAATGTTGACCAAAAAGTAGGTCACCGTGACCTACTTTTGACATTTGATGGCTATATTTAATTATCTCTGGTTCTGATTGGCTTAGAATCGTCAAACTTTGTCAGATGATGCATCTTGGGTTTTCAGAGAATGTTGAGCAAAAAGTAGGTCATGGTGACCTACTTTTAATATCTCAGGTACTTATTTCATTAGAATCATCAGCTTTGTCAATTAATGTATCTTGAGTCCTCAGAAAATTTCAATCAAAAGGTAGGTCACTGTGACCTACTTATGGTATTTTATAATTATATTATAATATCTTCAGTTTTAACTGGCTAAATATTATCAAACTTTGTAAGCTGATGCATTTTGGGTCTTGTGATTCTAATAGAGTTTGAGGCTTCTAATAGAAGTTTTTTGTGTTTTGTATTGTAAAGAAATAAAAAGTATTTTATCATTCAATGTTTGTTAATTAATACGAGGTTTTAAGTGCTTTCTTTGACCCTTTCTTTTGGCCTGTCTTGTACATGCAATTGTTTCCTAAGATTTTAATATTTAATTGCGATTTTTGGATTCACCGCAGATTGTAAGCTTTAGACATTAAATACAAATATTTAATTTACTGTGTAAATTTCTTCTGTGAAATAACTTAGTACTTGTAAATAAATTTATTAGGTAAAATGTATTATAATAATAAAATAAATTTATTTATAGTGTTTCATAAATATATAATAGCATACCAGTGAGAAACAGCACAAATCTATGGGATTTTGTGCAACCATTAGTATGTTCAAATATCCATAATTAAACAATTCATAGTTCAACTTTAAGATTGGAATTTCGACATTTACAATAATAATCAGAACTCTCCACCCTTGAGTTGAAATAAAAAAAAAAACAGTCTGCATTTCATAATAATCCATTAAAACATTGTTAAAAAATAAATAAATAAATAAAACTTTTGTAAGATTACCACGGTGATCTCAAGTTGTTTTTTTAAATACTTTAAATATACTTTATAATTTAAATTTGAAGCTTTGCAAGTATTTAAATTAAAATATTGCAGTATAATCAAACAAAATAATTTTTTCGTCTTGTCAAGAAACGTTCCGCATTTTGAAACAATCCTATCAGGTTTTGCGTTTATCCTATTGTGAAGATCGTTTATTAGGTTTATCGTGTATTGTGTTTATCGTGTTTTGCATTTATCCTATCGTGCGTGTATCCTGTCGTATCGTGCATATATCCTATCGTATCGTGCATGTATCCTATCGTATCATGTATCCTGTAAAGAATAACGATGTGGGTACTGTAACAATACAGCAATACATCGATACGTATTGATCGCAAGGTCTCACGATACGCATATCATATCGTTATGTATGTATCGTGATATGGTACAAGTTAATGTTCATTGTCTTATTTGAAAATCCTTCATCAAAACTGTGAAAATTTGTTACAAAATGATTGAAAACAAGGTTACAATGAAAAAATATAATGCTAAAACTATATGCCCACCTCTAAATAACTTTAATTATGGGTCTCAAGATAGTTTTTTTTTTTTTTCTTTAACTGCGGAGGTTAACAAGCAAGAATAATTAAAGATATCATTAAATTGAACAGTTGACTTTGTATCATGATACATGTTGTATTGCAAGACCATATCGTGATATGTATTGTATCGTTAGATAGCTTGTGATACTCAGGCCTACGGCAAATACTCACTAAGAGCAACAAAAATAATTATCAATTACACACAATGTATCTTATAATTATTAAATCTATTTTCAAACATGTTTTATCATTTTAATTATTATTTTTGTATGTCAAAATGTAAACTTTAAAGGTGATTCGAAATACCCTAAATGATTATGAATGTGGACTTTTTCAAATAGAAAAATGTCTTAGGTACAATCATAGAGTGACATATAATTTTTTGCCCAAAATACAGCCAGAATGCAGGATTTGGCATATATATTTTCAAAATTTCCCGGGGAGGGGGGGGGTTTGTGACTGGTCAGCAGGGGATGCTCACTCCTCCATGGCACCAGATCCCACCTCTGATGTTTTGGATGTCTGTGTTTGCTCTGCGTCTATTTTGTATTGTTTTATGGACTTTGATATTGAATACAGTTTGTTATCTCCATATCCTTCTTGAAAATCTTCTCTGCTCATGGGCATTAAATAAACTAACTAAGTACAAAGTTATGATGAGCAAGAAATTGGCTCTTCTGTAATTGTGAATTATATGGCCCCAGGGTCAGGGGTTCTGGTGACTCTGGTCTTAAGGTTGGGCTCTATTGATTATATAGTGGAAAAACAGTAATTCTTTGAAAGTTCTCTTTTCTGCTCCTGGGTATTAAATAAACTAATAATTAAGAACACTAAGGTATGATGAGCAAGAATACCTCTTCCAAAATTGTGAATTTTATGGCCTCAGGGGTTCTTGTCTTTGGGCGGGGCTGTATTGATTGTATAGTGAAAATGCATTAAATCTTTGAAAATCTTCTTCCTTGCTTCTGGGTATTTTTAATAAACTACAGTACCCGCATCGTTATTCTTTACAGGATACACGATACGATAGGATACACGCACGATACGATAGGATACACGCACGATACGATAGGATACACGCACGATAGGACAGGATACACGCACGATAGGATAAACGCAAAACACGATAAACGCAAAACACGATACACGCAAAACACGATAAACGCAAAACACGATAGACCTGATAAACGATCTACACGATAGGATAAACGCAAAACCTGATAGGATTGTTTCAAAATGCGGAACGTTTTTTGACAAAACGAAAAGATTATTTTGAATTAAATTTAAAGATTAAAGATTATTTCAATTAAATTATATTTTAATTTAAATACTCGCAGAGCTTCAAATCTAAACTATAAAGTACATTTACTTATTATAAAAAGAACCTGAGATCTCTGTATTAATTTTACAAAAGTTGTTTATTTATATATATGAAAAATTGACAGTTATTAAATGGATTTTTATAAAATGGAGACTGTTTCTTTTTTTTATTTCTTCTCAAGAATGTGAATTTTGAAACTCTATAAACAGATTTATTATTTATGAAAATTTTCTTTCTAATAAATTTATCTACAAGTACCAATTTATTTCACTGAAGAAATTTACGCAATAAATTTAATATTTGTATTTAATGTCTAAAGCTTACAATCTGCAATGTATCCAAAAATCGCAATTAAATATTAATATCTTAGAAAATAATACAAGTAGAAGACTGGCCGAAAGAAAGGTTTAAAGAAAACGGCTTTAACAAAATTAATAAATTTAACATGATAGATCTATCAAGAACGAAACAGTTGAAGAAAATTAAATTTTCTGAATAGAGATCTAAATAATTATTAAAATAATGGCGATCTGCATTAATGCACGTAAACTGTGTCATGAGAATATGAATCTGCTACAACTGCACATGTACGTTTATGCTAAGCTCTGACTTATGTACATGTAAACATTTTACATTACAGATACTTAAAACCTCGTATTTATTAACAAACAGTGAATGGTTAAATACATTCTTCTTTACAATACAAAACAGAAAAATTAATCAACAAATATTAAAAGAGTGAAATGCGACTTTTCCGACTAAATAATTATAAATCATTGCTATTAAACTCTTTGTGTACTGTTTCTAATAATAACGAAAAATAGGTTTAATTCAGCAAATGAATTATTAAACCCTTAAAAATCATTTTACACTTACCCGGTAATCTCATATTAGGCATATTCGAAGGGTGGTATTTTGAAAGTCCGCAACCAATTTAAAATTAGATATACAAGATCTAACCAAATAGGCAAATATAATATTGAATTCTTAAATAAAATTACTTACGTATTGAATAAAATCGATCAATACTATAAATTGATTCGGTGTATTAATAAGTCTTGCATGTTCACGGCGGATCAGACGACTCCTTTTGTTTTATTTTTATAGTAAGATACCGTTAAAAAATATTGTGAGCTAATTTTCATAGTTTAGAATGTTAGAACTATTAAACTCGTTTCAATGAAATTGTTTCCTAGAATTAATTTTGTCCGTTTTACGTAGAAAACCCGATGACCCGAAAGTGCACGTACCATAAGTGCAGTCTATTTTTTTTGTTTATTAAAAGACTTATTTACATGTACATAAACATAATTGAAACATTGTACGAAATGAAAAAGAATCAACGGAGTGAGTTTAGGGGCTTCATTTCATTAAATTGATTCATTTGAATTTTTTTTTAACATTCAAGATGATTTTTAATCCATAAATCATACAATTATTTAATGTATTTTGTATTTAATCTTTGATAAAATTGTTCAAACAAGTTAGGAACAAAATCCCGAAAATAAGTACATGTAGATGCGTTTCATTAGAACCAGGTAGTATTCGAGGTTACTAATTGACCCCAGGTGAGAAATCAGTACAGGTATGTTGACGGTGATCACACACACACGGGTCGAGGTGTCAGTTCGGGGAGAAGGGGGAGGGGGCGGTTGACCACACAGGAAGACAGTGTGCTAATTAGAGAGCTACACATACGTGTCAGTTTTCTTGTAAGGAAAGGTCTTCGAGTTATTTTGATTTTTGGCATCCTGATGGATTATATTTTGAGTTTATCTCCACGCCGAAAAGGTAAGCTGTTAAAACACTTCATGTTTTCCCCTGTACATGTATATATTATTTTTATGTTATCGATCTAATGCCAGATAAAATTAATGAAAATCTTCTATTTTATAGTAACAGCCATGGTGTGATAAATTGGGTAGAATATTTCATTGATAATATTTTATAATTTTGATTTCTTTTATTAATTTAGACATATGTCAAGGAATTTATAATTAGCTTTAAAAAAAAATTAAAATTTGAACGTATACGGCCAAAATCGTTCTTAAAATCATCTGGATCATTGTCTTATGTTATGTTATATTTGTAACATCAAGACTTTAAATAATTGTGGATACATACAGGTCATATTTCTAACGTTATCAGACGATAAACAAGGAAAAACAGAATATTGCCTGAAAAAAGATACATTACAATATCCTGCTTATTATTTATCTATTTGCTTTTTGTCTACGCGAACATCGCAGCTTACCAAAAATATTTCTCCGTTAACTCCGATTCATTTGAGAAAATCATATTAATAGTATTTAATTTTGACAAAATAAATCATACAATTCGATAGATTATTTTTTAAAGAAATAGACCAGTTGATCGATCTACTTATAATTTCATTTCCGAAAATAGAGTTACTGTTTAAATTTTGACAATTACTCTCTGCTTAACCATGATATAATTATTTTATTTATTTAATTAATTATTTATTAATAAATCAATTTATTCATTCATGACGTACGCGATTAATTATTTTTTCCTTCTACGCTTTAATATTTCTTATATTGATGAAAAAGAACGGGATAAATCTTTATTTTCTCTTTTTCGGTTGAATTAATCTTATTTTTATTAACAAAACGAAAAAGAAACTCGGAATAGCTCAGTAGTTTCTTTACATAGTAAAGATAAAAAGCGAGGTTTTCCGAATATACACGATAAACGCAAAACACGATACACGATAGAACCTGATAAACGATCTACACGATAAACGCAAAACACGATAAACGGAAAACACGATAGAAAACGCAAAACCTGATAAACGGAAAACACGATACGATAGGATACGATAGGATACACGCACGATACGATAGGATACACGCACGATACGATAGGATACACGCACGATAGAACACGATAGAATTGTAAAGAATAACGATGCGGGTACTGTATGTACAGGTTTATGATGAGCAAGAGTGCTTCTTCCAAAATTGCAAATTTTGTGGCCCCTGGGTCATGGGTTTTGTCATTTGGTTTAAAGGGCCCCCCCCCTTTAAACCAAATTTTTGATTATATAGTGAAAATACATTAATTCTTTGAAAGTCTTTTCCTTTGCACCTGGGTATTATGCCAATGAACTAAGTATATACAGTTCCTGAAACGTTCTACTTTCCCACCTGAACGGTGAACGTACGCTGAATGAACGCAGATCGAACGGTGGATGAAAGATGTGTGAATGCTGAACGCAACTTGGTGAACAATGTGTGAACGGGGAACAGTGAGGGAACGCAGAACGCAAACGGAGCGCAAATGCGAGCACAAAATGAACGGTGAACGCAAGATGAACGATTTATTTGGAATGCCTTCGATCTTTTCCTTGCATTGAAACTTTTCTGTTGTATTCTAATGTTAGGTTCTGAAATATGAATAAACAATGAATATATTAATGAATAAATAATTAAAATAATTTTTTCTGCACATACGTATGATGTTTTAAATCAATATTTTAATAACACAAATTTTATTGCCGGAAAACATGTGTATAATTGTTACCGAACATTTGTAATATAAAAGATAAAATTAATCTACTTATAAAATAAATATGCTTATTCTTTTAACTAATAAAATAATGTGGACTTCAGAAGAGAAAACTTCTATGTAAAGAATTAATTAATTACATTGTACCACGGTTGTAAAAACCATATACATGTATTGTATATTTCCGTGCTAAGGTGATTCTGTGTAAAATAAATATTTTTTTTAATTTACAAAGGTATGTTGATGTTTTGCAAAAATACACTCTTATTTTAAAATTTTAATGCAATAATATTATATTTTTATGTGTCATATTTATTTTTTTATAATGATTTTTTAGTAAAGTTCTACATGTACCGTACATGTATCTGTAGACATTTCCCGGCCGTGATTATGCTTGGACAAGTTAATGGAAAGAGGCATTCAAATTATTTGTAATAGATTAGATTTTCAGAACTAAATAAGTAATATGCTGTCATAGTTTTTATTTAACCGGACAAATGTAAGAGAGAGAGATAGAGAGAGAGATTTAAGCCCCCTCCTCCATTCTCAGATATCTGTTGTATCAAATAAAAAAGATTATTATTTTTTCTAAATATTCCAGGCAGTGAAAGTAATCATTTGTTTTGATGATTAACAAATTCATTTGACAGTGATCATCGGCTTTTATTTTCCTTCTTCAAGTTCACACGGTTCACACGAAGTCCACGTGCTTGTCCTGTCAATCAAAATCATTCAACACAGTGGAGGTGTGGAAATCTCGTATCACCAAACATGCCGAAGTCAAAGAGTCACTTAGTATTTCCAAGAAGTTTTAACATTTTTAGCTCACCTCAATGAAGTTGGGGGAGCTTATGTAATACCCTCGGCATCGGCGTCCCGGGTTAAGGTTAAGTTTTTATGAGCAGTTTTCTTTTTAAGTACTTCTATGTCCTATATTGATGAGACATGCATTGAAGATGTTTCTAGTGTGTTTCTTTGTACCAGTCAAAGTTTCAGATGCTGCAATTTCAGCAAAGGAATGACCAGGTTAATGTTTTTGGAGCAGGTTAACATTTTTGGTGCAGTTTTTGGTGTAGGTCTCATTTCCAGTAACTATAAGCCCTATGTTGACCAAACTTGCATGGATGGTACATCTTAGGATGCACACTACCAGGCTTGCTTCGGATGCTGAATCTGACCTACATTTTCCAGTTGAGTGAACAGGTTAAAGTTTTTGGTGCACTCAGGTTTCATTTCCAAGGTACTATAAACCCTATAATGATTAAACTTGCATGGATGATACATCTTAGGATGCATAGTTCCAGACTTGCTTCGGATGCTGAATCTGACCTACATTTTCTGGACGAGTGAACATGTTAAAGTTTTTGGTGCAGGATTCATTTCCAAGTAACTTTGAGCCCTATAATGACCAAACTTGCATGGATGGTACATCAAACAGTGCAATTTATTAGGCTGGCTTGGGATGTTGAATCTGACCTATATTTTCTGGAGTAGTGAAAAGGTTAGTTTTTTTATACAGCTAGGTTTCATTTCCAAGTAACTTTGAGCTCTATGTTGAGCAAACTTGCATGGATGACACATCTTAGGATGCACACTAATGGACTTGCTTCAGATGCTGAATTCGACATACATTTTCCAGATAATGGACCTGGTAAAAGTTATGGGTACAGGTCTATTACCAAGAAACTATGGCTCAACTCCAATATAAGGATAAAGTAGTTCTTTGACTAAAACAATATAAAAATATTCATACATCAAATGGAGTATACGGAACAAATAGTTCCGGCTGTAAATCCCTTGTAGAAAATCAATGTGCATTATAAATAGCCACACATAAAATCAGAAGTCAAATGAATGCATGGACACGTTGACATTGACAAATTTTGTAGTTGAAGATAACTAAAGAACTGACATTGCATTGACACGTCGACATTGACAAATAAAAAAAAAATTCAGTGCATTGACACGTTGACATTGACCAATTGAAAAAAGTGTCAATGCATCGACACATCGACATTAACAAATTTAATAAATGTTAATGCATCGACACGTCGACATTGACAAATTTTGTAGTTGAAGATAACTAAAGAACTGACATTGCATTGACACATCGACATTGACAAATTAAAATAATTCAGTTCATTGACACGTTGACATTGACAAATTTAATAGTTGTCAAAGCATCGACATGTTGACATTGATATATTAAAAAACTGTCAATGCATCGACACGATGACATTGACAAATTTAATAATTGTCAATGCATCGACAGGTTGACATTGACATATTGAAATGCTGTCAATGCATCGACACGTTGACATTGACAAATTTAATAATTGTCAATGCATCGACACGTTGACATTGACATACAGTACAGGCAACGCGGATCCCGTATTTCCCGCGTCCCCGCCGCGGTATAATCACAACGCGGTATTTGGCCAGGTAGACAGGTAAACCGCGTTCCCTCCGCGGGAAATTCATCACTTACCTGTCCCCGCCGCGGTTAAATCATCGATCAATTACTGACAATTAGTATCGTAAACAAACGGGAGTTATCTCCCCGAATTGTAATTTGCGAATTTTCCCTGTAACAAAAAAAAAAAACAAAAAACAAACAAACAAACAAAAAAACCCCGTGTATTTATTAATAAATTTTTGCTATGAATAGAATTTAAACTAAGAAAAAATAAGTTTATTTTTGTTTCTAAAATTACATATCAATCTTTGAAATTGAATAGAAAATTTTATTAAATTGTTACGTCTTTGCAATTGCTTAATTATTTTGTGTTATTAAGAATCTATCAAGAAACAAAATTAAATACTAGAAATTTTAATTAGTTTTTTTTTTTAATCTTCATATTATATGCAAACTGTAATAAATGTTGAACTCAGACTGTTTAAGTTTCGATGAACGATTTTCAGCATTCATTTGAAAAAAAAAAGATGTACATCTTTTAAAAAATGTACATCTTCATATTGTTTATTAATTAATTTCGATTTATTGAATATAGAATGTACAGGCTTTTTCTTGAAGTGTCAAATTACCGGAAAACATCCGATGTAGTGGGCACGTGAACTTAAATTTTCTTTATCCAAGATATCAAGGAAAAGTTCTATTCTTCTTTATTTCTCGTCGTTCATGTTCTGTTCCCAAATTCAGTTAATTTAATTAATTAATTTTCTTTAATGTATTTCCCTCTTTTATATAAATGTGCAGGCATTTTTCTCAAATTGTCAAATGACCGGAAAGCATTCGATGACGAGAGTTAACTTTGAGCACGTGAACTTTATACAAGAGATCAAGAAAAAATATCGTTTTTCACCTTCACGTTAACATGTTTTACTTTTTAATACAATGTCTTTCTTTTTAATTTTAATATTTCTCGATTTTCGTGTTCAATAGATAAGATAGGATGTGCAGGTGTATTAATAAACTTCACAGACGAAATTATAGTTTATATTAATAAATATTCAATGCAAAAATTCATATATTTTTGTCCTCTTTGACAAATTCTGTTTCTTTGTGTATTAAGTATTAGCCGCGATCATTTCCTGTGTATAGGGATTAGCAGTGCCTGAGCAGGAAACGATATGCCCTAGGGGTTTCACACCTGTCTTAAAGTATACCTTGGGTAACGCTTGCTGGATGTGCACGTCGTTGTCTAGCCATTCAACAACACATTTGATTCATTGTTTCATTATTATTTCATCGATATCATTTTCAGATGCGATATTAGCCTTGGAATTTGTATCAAATTATTGTTGCTTTTTTTAAACGGAGTGTATTAAAAGAATAAAAGTAAAAAAAAAAACTTTTAAAACAAATTAATGAAGTATTTGATATCAATTAAATCAAATAATGATCCATTACTATGTTATTTCGTGTCTGTTTATATCTGTACCAGTTAGAAGATTGAAAGAGAGAGAGAGAGGAGATAGAGAGAAGAAAAATATCACAGTATTAAGGCACGTGCATGATCGTTTTTCCTCCTTTTTGATCAGTATATCAATTTCTTAAGTTTAGCGAATAAAACTACCGCTGATTTATCAGTTTATTGACCATTTGTCGAATTTCTCTTAAGTTTTATTGTTATTTATCGAGAGACTTGTTTATGATCCACTTTCTTCTTTCGTTTAGCATATGTACATGACATGTAATTTGAATTACTTCCCTTTTTGTCGCCAGATTACAACGACAGATTTTGGTGGTAAAATAAAATGTATTTTTGCAATAAAATTTGATTAAGAAAAACACAGTATATTAAAATTGTCGAATTCTTGAAAATATTTATTTGAAACAAAAAATTTAAAAAGGATTCTGTCTGCAACAAAAATATTCTTTCTTTCTTGCATTTCAATTCATGAGCTACAAATGAAAAAAAAAAAAAAAAACGGCTTCGTTTTACAATGTCGTAGGAAAACGCATATAGGTAATACACTCAGGTAACATCCTGTGTATATAGGTAGTATGTACACTAGACAGCGTCGTACCCTCGGGGCTTCTCATCCGCTTCGAGTAAGCTCCACTCCACACCAAACTTACCTGAGAAAAACCGAACGGTTACACAGAAAACTTGAAGCATGGCAACTTGCTGATTAAAATAAGTTAATTTCTGTGTTGTGTGTTCAAATATTTTAAGGGCCCATATTTGTGTTTGTGTTTTATTTGAACCGGAGAAATCTGAAATTTGTTTATGTTCATAAACATGATTTTCGTAGTTTTCGAAAAGAGCAGAAAATAGAAATACATTCAAATACTAGCTATGATATTATTAATATTCTGAATAGAAATACCTGTGATTATTTTATTAACAAGAACCCCCCCCCAAAAAAAAGGTCGATATTTAGTTCATAGTGTTACAGTGTAGCGCATAATGATGGAGCAACGATATTCCTACACTTACGCGTGTTTTGTTAAAATTTAATTGTAATTATGTATCACTATCTATCATCGTTTTTCATGCTATAATTTATAACAGACATGTATACAGAAGTAACGGTACTTTTCTAAATGAAACCAAATGACTGATATAATCTCGCAGATAAATAAACACATAGCTACATGTAACTGCAACTGCACGGGCTAATTACGAACAGCGGATTACAGTGCATATAAAGAGAAGCGATATCATAACATTCTTTAAATTTTAATTATACCTTTTTAGCAATTTGAAGATCATTTGGGGTGGCATTATTGATTTTGAAAATAAACTTTAAGTTAATATATTCGATAAATTATTCGACTTTATTTCATCCTATACTGTACATGTATTACTGTTAACAGACGTTATTGAGAATTAATTAATTTTGAGTGACCATTGGTAAAAAAAAAGAAAGATGTTTTTTATTAAACAATTTGATAAAACTTAAAAATGAATTTTTAAAGAATCCATGTAATGGTATAAATCTATTAATATTAATATGGTCGTAATCCTCCCCCCCGCCCCCATTTCGACACGATTAAAAATCGACAATACTTTACAGGTAAGAACATCTAAGCTGAAGAATAACGGTAGCGGGCCCCGCCGCGGTGTAAACAAGGTAGCACCGCGATCAAAACCCGCGACGGTGTAACGCGGAAAGGATTAATACACCGCGGAGGGGACGCGGTCTAATACGGGATCCGCGTTGCCTGTACTGTATTAAAAAACTGTCAATACATCGACATGTTGACATTGACATATTAATAAACTGTCAATGCATCGACACGTTGACATTGACAGATTTAAAAAATTGTCAATGCATCGACAAGTTGACATTGACAAATTTGAAAGTTGTCGTTAAAGGTACCCGATTGATGTAATTTTAAGAATGAAAGGTTTTTTTTATCTTGAATTCATATTTTTACAGTTTTATACAGTTGAAAATTTGGAAACGTCTTCTATCAATGCATTGACAATTCCATTTTGTCAATGTCAACGTGTCAATGCATTGACAATTCCATTTTGTCAATGTCAACGTTTCAATGCATTGACAATTCCATTTTGTCAATGTCAACGTGTAAATGCATTGACAATTTTATTCTGTCAATGTCATGGTGTCAATGCATTGACAATTTCATTAATGTCAGAGAATTTATAATTATCATTGATAACCTAATCACTTATTTCAAATGTCAACTGTTCCCGGTTGACAGTAAAACCGAATCACTACTTTTATATAAATACAAGCTTCCGCATAGGGACTACATACCCTTATATTGGAGTTGACCCGAAACTATAAGGCTTATACAAACCAAACTTGCACAAATGATGCATCAAGGGATGAAAACTCTCAAACTTGCTTCAGATGCTGGATTTTAATTACGTTTTCATGATGAAGAACTAGTTTGGAGTTTTTTTTATAGGTCTATTCCAAAGTATCAAATCAAAATTGTATAAATTTTGCATTTTTGGATGTACACTTTTCGTTGGTTAATTGTGTGACTTTGCCTTATGTAATTAAAGACAACATTCATTGAGGTGAGCTCTGTAATGTTTTCTAATAATTTAAACATCTCATTTCCCCATTTCTGCAGGAAAAAAATAAATAATATACTTGAAAAGTTTAAGTTTGAAATTAAATTCAAAACATACTCCCTGTCAATTTAAAATACCATGTGCATGTATATTTTGAAACAATATTGTTTAATGATTGTTTTGATTCACTTATATAATTGTGCACGATGAAATATTTTGAACAGAAACATATTATTAGTTTAATGATTGTTTCACAATTTCTGTTTTAAGACTTATATACATATGATTTTATATCCTTTTCCAGAAAGAGGACAAAATGGACAAAATTTCAACAATTTAAGCTTTAACATTTAAGAGCGCATGTGTGTTCAGGAACAATATTGACATATTTCATTAATTCAGTTTACAAACAAGAATGTTGCACAAAAAATTATCATTCTACACATTATATCAAAATATTTATCCTGAACACACATGCGCTCGGTGACTTTTATTCAAAATTCGACGAAAATACATTTTTCTGCAAAATTCATAAAAAAACTGAAATTACGTCATATTTGTTGAGTACATATGACGTCATTACTTATGAAATTATTCTGTGCTTTGAAGTCAGCATATACTCCCCTGTTTAAGGACTTAATTAAATATTACTCCATCAAAGTTTGATTTTGGGGGGCAAATGTTGGTTAATACCGCATATAGTTCTTTATGAAATCTGAAAGCAACTGAGTCAATTGATTCAAAATTTCAGGCAAAGGAAGTTAAAATAGAGAGATGCATGATGTAAATAAAACCTACTTGTTGTACCTGATGTGAAGGCATACAGATAATCAAAATAAATCTGAAATCTCCTTTCACAGACAATAACTTAGTTTCAAATTCTTGTAGCTCATCTCTGCAGAGGCAAACTGTCTGATTGGTTACCTTGAACACCCATAATGCTCCTTGAGAGAAGTCTAGTATGGTGTAAAAAATCTAAGTCCACACTTATTCTTGCTCATACCATACTGATCTTCACTTATAAGTGAGGTATAAGTGAAATATTCACTGATATGAGGCTCAACTTTACTTATAAGTGAAGTATTAACAAAATCTGTTCCTCACTTATACTTACTTTGACTTATAGTACACTTATAAGTAAATTTCAAAATTTATAAGTGACTTATAAATTGCTAATAAGTGGATTATAAAAAACTATAAGTTTCTATTAGTTTTGTCTGTAAGGGCAGTTTTCATCAGAAAGACCGACATTGTTCTACTGTGATTTTCAAGCATTTGTTGAAATCATTGGGATTTGAACCTGTGACTTAAAATTAGCCACGTACTTCTTAACTCCAAAGCAAAATGCTCTAGAACCACTGCAGATCTCATGGCCCTCAAAAAAGTACATTGATTGTCTGTAAGCACTGAAGGCTTATGGAAGGTTGAAAAATACACTCGGATGTCCGGTCTTTGGGTATTTGAGAATCTTGTCTTTTAATTTATTCAATTTATATAAATGTACTCTGGCCTGAGATATTTCACAAGTTCAACTGAATAACAGCTTTTAAACAACATTTGTATGATACTTAGCATTTTGTTCACAAATCGCTTTCTTTTATACTTTTCTTATTTATAAAGGTAATTTTCCATTAATTTTAGAATGTATTTTCAAAGTTGCTGTCAGAAAAAAAAATGTTACCTACCTACCGACCCCACTTGAGAATTTAGGGTTGGGTTGAGGGGAAACAAAGAAATTTTTACTTCCGGCCTAATCGCTTTTTAATTGATTATGCCAAGCCGATTTTTACTGATAATTGAGTCTAATTTTTCTCTGATTCCCCATCGCTATAGTTGCCTGCATTTTCCATTTTCACAGTTGTTTCATTGATAAGTTTACAAACACTCAGAAATTAGATTTCTATGATTTATTTATGATGTGTATTCCTTTAAAGAATGAGTGCACTTTAGTACGTCATTTGGAACCTTTTCGGCTACCCATTTTAATCTTTACATTACAAAATATCGCTAAATTGATTTATGATTATTGTGAAAGCATATGCTTTTGATATTTATGCCTTGAATTTTTTGTCATACATATTTCTATAATTACAGACAATGCTATTGAAAAGAACATGTATAAGCCTTAAATTCCGGAAATTTGAACGGGACCACTATCAAATTTAATGTACCTGCAAATAGACGTTTAAATCCCATGAATGTGGAATGTAAACAATAGCACATATGAATTTTTCGCAATCAGATGCTACACTATGAATTTAAATGGTAAAGAGAGAGATTGTGTAGTTTCATGGTGCACACATAAGAAATGATTCCAGTGTTCCAGTGTTTAGGGATGGGGTAGATATCTCGCCCTGCAGACCATAATACTAAGACGACATGAGCCTATATTTACTAATTTCACTACCAATATCAAAATTCTTTCAAAAAACTCCTGACGAAAAATACACAGTAAAATAAGAGACATTTGATCTTCGAACCTTATCAAAATTTGCGCTGAAATCTTCCGTAGTTTGAAGTTGGAAGTACAATTGATACTGTCCGAATAGGAGCTTCAAATGACAAACACAATGAAATGTTCAATGAAAGCATTGGCATATCGAACCTTGGAATGTCACATGAGTAAAGTGATTATAATATCAATCATTGACGCTCAGGGATCTGTTAATTTAGTGGCTAACTTGATGGTAGTTTGGAGACTTTTAAAAAATTAGATATGAGCCGCAACTTGGCCAACATTGTCCTTTGGATATGTATAAGTTTTAATTAAAATACACATTCTCTGCAAATGAGACCAATGGCCAAGTTGCGGCTCGATGTAAACAATGTCGTTGAAAACTGGTATGCATATGAATAACAACAGAAATGTGACAAAACTGTTAGACCCTTGTCTCAAAAGCTAGTGTCGCTCGGCATTATTTAGTACTTTCATGTAATATAAGATACCAAAACCTGCTCTTAAGACATTGTTTAATACCTATAAAACATCAATTTCATGAAATTCGGGATTTTATTTTGCACAAAACACTGGGACCCATCTCTCAGAGCTTAAGTGCAAGGTAAAGTCTACAAATCTGTTACTAAAGGTACTATCTGAAAACTGTCAGAAATGAAAACATAAAAATGTCTGAAATAAAGACAAAATAAAAAGTTGATAACACACCGTGTTACACGATGCAAAGAAACGCTGACTTCAAAGATGCCGGCATGGTTGAGGTCCATGCTAAAGCATGGACTTTCGGTCCACGGGCCCCGTGTTTTGTGAGGAAAACTCGTGGCCTGTACTGTAGGGAAAATAAAAATACATTACATGACTTCTGTAGATTCGTAATTATATGCAAGGAATTAATTTCTGCATAATTTTGTGAGAGGGATCACTCATGAAATAATATTACTTGCTTTTATTTTTGGGTTACTGAAATCCATTTAAATTCTACTGATCAACTGTCCATTCGAATTCTTATCCTTGTGATTTGATGTTAAAGAGCTATTACGCGATAAAAAGTACTCGCAAAAAATGAGGGATTTACAATATATACAATTTTTTGTTTTACTAAATTTAATGAAATATATTCACCTAAATTATGAAAAATATCATTGTTTTATAAAAAGCTTATGTAAAAGAACTGCATGGAAATAAATTAGAATCATTATATCCTGTAAGACTAGTTTTAAAGCTTGTCAACCAATCCGGAGAATTCCAAACTCTTGAAAACTCAAACTCTTGATCTCTTAAGAGTTTTTTCTCAGTCCCGTTGATTTCGAAGTATCTAGAGTTATCGGTACTTAACACATTAAAGGCTGTACATTTATAAGTATATATATAAGAATATGATCACACATCGTATGTATAAGAATTTTATTACTATTTTTATTAAAATTGTAGCAATACAAGAGTTGTCCAAAAAGTTTTTGGACAATGGTGTTTTTTGTCAAAATGAATGGTTCAATATAGTTTAAAAAGTGAAATTCTAGTATTATATAGGAATCGTTTCCTATGACCTTTAATTAACCCATGAATTAATGAAAAGAGTAATTTTTTATAACATATCTTAATACCATAATTTTTATTTTACTGTAATTTGTGTTTTCATTGTGCAGATGATGATTGGTGTTGAACCTTTAGATTATTATAGAATATTGAATATACACATGTACACCTGACTATCAATCATCCTTTGTATTGTACCACTGATTGGTATATACATAGTTATCCTTTATATTTGTTTTATTTTACAGCACGTAACCGTAGAGATGATGCAATATTCCAGGCCACTTGGTTTATAATTGTAATGGTGGCCATAGCCATTTTGATTTTAGTAATCATCATTGTGTGTTTACTATTAAAAAGAAACAGAGGAGACAAATATAATGGTAGGTACACTAGTAAATTAAATAATGTTAAATATTAAATATTAAAGTAAGAGAATAAATTAATATTGCTTTTAGCTATCATGATCAAAGGCTCCAGCTTTTCTGGTATAAACATTTCAGGTAAATGCTTTGTTTATTTCAAAAAAGTATAAGAAGTACATTGCAACATTAATTCTATTTATTTATTTATTTATATTTTTTGACGGACTCATAAAATTGTCCGCAGACAAGTAAAAGTAAAGAAGCACTAGTCCGGCCAGACCA
>NW_026922579.1:117500-140000 GCF_032062105.1 Saccostrea cuccullata
GCCAATGGGTCAGGGGTTCTGTTTGTTAGGGTGGGGCTCTATTGATTTTATGGAGAAAATACATTAATTCTTTGGAAATCTTCTTCTCTGCTCGTGGATATTTAACAAACTAAGTAAGTATATAGTTATGATGAGCAAAAATTCCTCTTCCAGAATTGAGAATTTTATGGCTCCAGGGTCAGGGGTTCTGGTCTTAGGATGTGGCTCTATTGATTTTATAGTGAAAATACAATAAATCTTGAATTTTTTTTTCTCTGCATCTGGGTATTAAGCTGATTTGGGGAGGGGGGGGGGCTCTACTTATATACTGAAAATGAATTAATTGATTAAAGTATTCTCCTATTAATCAAGCATTTTTGATTACCAAGGGTGCCTTTTCCAAACTTGTAAAATGTGTGGACCAGGGGTCAGGGGTTCATGATTAGTCGAATTGCATTTTTTTGTTCCTCTACCCTGTCTTTGGGTATTAAGTAACCAGACTAAACATGCTCAGTGTATAGTTATGATAAGCAATGGTGCCTCTTTCAAAATTGTGAATGCCATGATGTCTAGTTTAAAATATGAACCAAATTCAGTTATTGGAAAGTTGTTGCATGATGTTCAGGTGACCTATAAGGCCCATAGGCCTCTTGTCATAGATTAAAGTGTAAATTTTACAGATTAAAGTGTAAAGTTTACAGATTAGAGTGTAAAGTTTAAACTTTAAAGTGTAGAAATTAAAAAAATTGAAGTGTCCAAATGGCACTAATACGCTTCCGTAATTTAGAGCACTGTGCAAAGGCATTGCGAAAATATATTTTACAAATACAGTGGACCTTCAGAAATCCCGATGCCTGATATGCGGATGCTCTAGTATCTGGATGATTTTTCAACGGAACGAAATTTTTTAAACGTTATTTTGTCTTGTTTAACTGGTAATTCAGGTATCGGGATGCTTCACATATCCGGACAAATTAAATAGGAACCAAAGTGTCTAGATAAACAAGGCTCCACTGTACTGAATTCTAAGATATACCAATACACTGACATATTTCTGTATTATATATTTTTGCCAAATGGAAATATATTCATTTTAAAAATGACGAAAATATTGGTATACAGTATATTTATGTACATTTAAGCATTGAATTATCATTTTTTGAAAGACGCAGTCTCATAAGTGCAATGATGTTTGCAAATAAATTGAGTAACACGCATTATGAAAATTTGTTTGCACACACCATTGCAGTTATGAGACTTCATCTTTCAAAAGATGATAATTCAATGCTTATATTTACACAATTTTGATTTTTCTATTTAAAATTCCCATCTTATCCTTCATGTAAGTTGCAATTGATAGAAAAACCTTTGTAACAGCTTAATCTGGAAACGAAAATAGTGCACAATAAAACAGATAATAATCAAAATTTTATTTATTTTTTCAATCTAAAATGATAAAGTTTATTTTTGCAACAAAGAAATACAAATGAATATAAAAGACAATTTTTCCGCTTTGTTTAAACAGTAACAGCATAGTCCCTGTATTCATACGCTAGACAGACTTTGGTGATTTGGTCATGTGTGTTATGTGTATTTATCACTTGGGATTTTATAATGCTTTTTATTAGGGTCAAACAAAGGAAATATAAATATACATCAATATATCCTCAGTGCAAAGTTACGCTCAATTTAATCATCATTAAAAACTTTTTTGCCTTTGTTGAAGCAGGATGAATATATACTTTTGTATACCTGCATAAAAGTATCTCGGAAGATTTTGTTGAAAAGTTTTATAGACTGACGGCTCGTATATGCATGTACGGTGGGGCCACAATGGCTGACCCAAATTTTACATAGAAATAAGTAGGAAAATTCTTTAAAAATCTTCTCAAGAATATCAAAGCCATAAGTGATCATATTTATATGTAAGCATCCTCAGGTTGTGTAGATTATCAAAGCAAAATGGCTGATCAAAGTTTTACATAGAAATAGTTAGGAAACTTTTAAAAAATCTTTTTCTCAAGAATTGCAAAGCCATAATTGCTTATATTCATAAGGAAGCATCCTCATATTGTGTAGATTCAAGTTTGTTCAAATCATGACCTCTGGGGGTAGGGCAGAGCCACAATGGTCGATCTAAGTTTTACATATAGATATATATATGAAAATTCTTTAAAACTCATCTTCTCAAGAATACTCTCCTACTAACATACGTGTCAACCAAAATTGATGCTGTGGGGGGTCATGACCCAACATTCAGAATTGAAATGTTGGGTCATAGCGCGCGACAACATTTTTCAAGGTTGGAGTAAAAATATGGCCCCTTATTTTTAGGCATCAATGCAAACACATGCATGTATATGTTAAATTTTATTGCAGACTTCATTTGTACTCAGTACAGGCTTAACTTTTGCTTGCATAGGAACATTTCAGATGGATAGTAAGATTCACATTTAGTTTCTGGGAAACATTTGTTAAATTTTACAATTATTAATTTTTAAGAGCCATTCTCTGTTATGACTTGAAATTTTATATAGGAGCTGTGGCACGCATAGTCTCAGAATTTCTCCAAACTCTCTATAATAAAAGTCATTGATACCCTAAACTTAAATCAGGCAAAAATTGGTTGCTATGCTCTATAGTTACCATGGCAACATGTCTTAAAGTTCGAAAAATGGCAATTTTTTAGTTAACATTTGCGGCAAAGCAAACTATTGGCGATGACTGTTTCCAAAATTAGAAGGTCAGATGTCTCAAATGCATGATAAACATGTTTGGTAAATCAACTATTACATATGTTACTATGGTAACAAAGTATTCAAAAGTAAAAAAAAATATTCATTGAATTTTATAAAGTCATACACGTAAAAATAAAAAGCAATTATAGGATGAAATGTGACCAAATAACAGAAAAAAGAGCCTTGAAACATATACCAAGAACAAAATATGATATTTCATTTTGGTAGGCAATGGTTGCCAAGGTTTTTATACCACAGAAAGCCTTCAAAGTAACATTCTGTATGTTTAAATCTGATCCTATCTTTTAAAAAAGCACATTTCCTCATAACTAATGATCAATTTTCAAAGATGTTGGTGTGCTCCTAGTTTTCCCATTTGAAAAAATTCAGATTAGATATATATATAAGCAGAAAATATATGCTTAAAAAACTTAAAAATCACGTTCCCTTAAATGTAGATTCCCAAAACTTTTATGATTGATATTTATTAACAGCTTACCTGACTTTTAATTTTGACTATCATCCAATCTCTAAATGGATGCAAGAAGTTGGCACACAGGGTTTAATATTGATATAAAGTTCACAAAATCGAACATTTTCCCTTCTTGGTAACCATAGCAACAGTGTTGTTTTCCTCATCAAATTTTATCAATATATGATATTCAACTTCAGTTCTAACAGATAACTACTATCCAAACTGAGTCCTTTAATTTGTTCCTTGATTATATGGCAATTTAATTCTTAATGCAGCGAAAAATAATTCACTTTTAAGCACTGGTTCTTTGTTTCCATGGTAACACTGCAAAGTAGCAATTATACCCAATTTTTCTTATGGTTTTGGTGTTGCAAGGTCCTAAGGATGCATATATGCCAGTCTTGAATTTTCATGTTTTTCCTCAAGACAGTAGCATTAACCCAATCTTAGTTACTAGTTTTGCATGGTTACACTGTCTTACCATGGCAACCATAAAAGTTATTAATAGAATAATATTGCTTATACCTATATACTTAAGGTCAAATATTTTTATTGTTTTTCTTGAGTCGTTGATTGAGTTTGAGCATATAACACCTACCATTAGTGAATACGGAGTGTTTTTCAGCATATTTCAGCATTTTAAATGTATTCCAAATGTACCCTTGGTTACCACTTACTTAAAGATATATTCTAAACAACAGTATAAATGACATCAAGGTGTCATGTTTCTGTGAGAATAGTTTTTATTAAGCCACAGTCAAGATTTAAAGGGCTGAAAATCTCGATTTTTCAAACTTTTCGGGCTGTTGCCATAGCAACCGAGACACATAGCATCGAAATTTTGTTTGATATTTGTTTCTGGTGTCAAGTACTAAGCATGGGTGAAGTTTCATCAAAATCGGTGACCATGCGTGGCAACGAAGTTCAAGTGGTCACAGAGAATGGCTATTAACATTTTACACAATTAGAATTTTTTGATAAGACATTATATTGAGAGAAATATTGAAAAATTACATTTGGTGGGGGGGGGGGGGGGTTAAGAAATATGTGCCATGTAATTTCCTGTTATTAATTTTATCACACACACACACACACACACAAATTTGAATGAATCAAATACTACAAAATAAATTATGAAGGATACCTGACACCCCAAACAAAAACTTAAATTTCTATTCCCTTGTCATAACCATTTAACAAAGAAAAAAAACGTACAATACTAAATTTTGGGAGGGGGAGAGAGAGAAACTCAATATACTTCACTTGAGACTTTGTTGCTTCATCTTAATAATTAATATCATCTTATTTTAACCACTAAACTTAACAATGATTTCAATATAAGTAGATAAAACCAGCTGTTATGCTTTGTAGTTTTTATGGCTTATGAAGCCATATAGCTCCCGGTGTATCTTTACGGCAAAGAGTTCACTATGTATTCTATTAAACATGAGCAAGATAAAATAGTCTTCGTCTTTTTAGCTCACCTGAGCCGAAGGCTCAAGTGAGCTTTTCTGATCACATTTTGTCCGGCGCCCGTCTGTCTGTCTGTCCATCTGTCTGTAAACTTTTCACATTTTCGACTTCTTCTCAAGAACCGCTGGGCCAATTTCAACCAAACTTGCCACAAAGCATCTTTGGGTGAAGGGGATTCAAATTTGTTTAAATAAAGGGCCACACCCTCATTTAAGGGGAGATAATTGAGAATTAGTGAAAATTTGGTGGTATGTTTTAAAAATCTTCTTCTCAAGAACCACTGAGCCAGGAAAGATGAAACTTATGGGGAAACATCCTCAGGTAGTGTAGATTTAAGTTTGTTCAAATCATGTCCCCCGGGGGTAGGGCGGGGCCACAATGGCCGACCAAAGTTTTATATAGAAATATATAGGAAAATTCTTTAAAAATGTTCTTCTCGACAACAACAAATCCATAATTGCTCATATTTATATGGAAGCATCCCCAGGTAGTGTAGATTCAAGTTTGTTCAAATCATAACCCCCGGGGGGTAGGGCAGGACCACAATGGCCGACCAAAGTTTTATATAGAAATATATAGGAAAATTCTTTAAAAATGTTCTTCTCAAGAACAACAAACCCATAATTGCTCACATTTATATGGAAGCATCCCCAGGTAGTGTAGATTCAAGTTTGTTCAAATCATGACCCCCGGGGGTAGAGCAGGGCCACAATGGCCGACCAAAGTTTTATATAGAAATATATATGAAAATTCTTTAAAAATCTTCTCAAGAAGAACAAACCCATAATTGCTTATATTTATATGGAAGCATCCCCAGGTAGCGTAGATTCAAGTTTGTTCAAATCATGTCCCCCGGGGGTAGGACGGGGCCACAATGGCCGACCAAAGTTTTATATAGAAATATATATGAAAATTCTTTAAAAATCTTCTTCTTAAGAACAGCAAAGCCATAATTGCTCATATTTATGTAGAAGCATCCCCAGGTAGTGTAGATTCAAGTTTGTTCAAATCATGTCCCCCGGGGGTAGGACGGGGCCACAATGGCCGAACAAAGTTTTATATAGAAATATATAGGAAAATTCTTTAAAAATCTTCTTCTTAAGAACAGCAAAGCCATAATTGCTCATATTTATGTAGAAGCATCCCCAGGTAGTGTAGATTCAAGTTTGTTCAAATCATGTCCCCCGGGGGTAGGACGGGGCCACAATGGCCGAACAAAGTTTTATATAGAAATATATAGGAAAATTCTTTAAAAATCTTCTTCTTAAGAACAGCAAAGCCATAATTGCTCATATTTATGTAGAAGCATCCCCAGGTAGTGTAGATTCAAGTTTGTTCAAATCATGTCCCCCGGGGGTAGGGCAGGGCCACAATGGCCGACCAAAGTTTTATATAGAAATATATAGGAAAATTCTTTAAAAATGTTCTTCTCAACAACAACAAATCCATAATTGCTCATATTTATATGGAAGCATCCCCAGGTAGTGTAGATTCAAATCTGTTTAAATCATGTCCCCCGGGGGTAGGGTGGGGCCACAATGGCCGATCAAAGTTTTATAAAGAAATATATAGGAAAATTCTTTAAAATCTTCTTCTCAAGAAGAACAAACCCATAATTGCTCATATTTATATGGAAGCATCCCCAGGTAGCATAGATTCAAGTTTGTTCAAATCATGACCCCTGGGGGTAGGGCAGGGCCACAATGGCCGACCAAAGTTTTATAAAGAAATGTATAGGAAAATTCTTTAAAATCTTCTTCTCAAGAAGAACAAACCCATAATTGCTCATATTTATATGGAAGCATCCCCAGGTAGCGTAGATTCAAGTTTGTTCAAATCATGACCCCTGGGGGTAGGGCGGGGCCACAATAGCCGACCAAAGTTTTATATGGAAATATACGGAAAATTCTTTAAAAATCTTCTTCTTAAGAACAGCAAAGCCGTAATTGCTCATATTTATATAGAAGCATCCCCAGGTAGTGTAGATTCAAATTTGTTCAAATCATGACCCCCGGGGGTAGGGCGTGGCCACAATGGCCGACCAAAGTTTTATATAGAAATATATGTGAAAATTCTTTAAAAATCTTCTTCTTAAGAACAGCAAAGCCATAATTGCTCATATTTATATGGATGCATCCTCAGGTAGTGTATATTCAAGTTTGTTCATGACCCCCGGGGGTAGGGCGGGGCCAAACTTTTGGATTTAAACTTTTCAATAGTAAACCAATTTCTACTTTTTCGTAGCCACAATGCTCGGGTGAGCGATGTGGCCCATGGGCCTCTTGTCTTTAATTCTATTCTACCTTTGTTGTGAAAATTACTCACCAAGTTCTTAATCAAAACCTTGTTATTTTCATTTAATTTTTGCTACTGAAGACAAGATAAACCAAATTCAAAAAAAAAAAACTAAATTGAATAAACTCTTGTGAGGACGCGGAAGAATATCTTCTGACTGTATGTGTCAACAGCGCCACCGTGTAGGTAAGTCGATTTAAATGAAAGAAAGAGAACTCTGACGGGAGT
Source organism: Saccostrea cuccullata (assembly GCF_032062105.1). NCBI lineage: Eukaryota > Metazoa > Mollusca > Bivalvia > Ostreida > Ostreidae > Saccostrea > Saccostrea cuccullata. The sequence goes on from NW_026922579.1 coordinate 124,689, forward strand.
ACGCCAGATAGTTCATAGGAATACAGATTAAATGTATTTTACCTTAAAAACTGTTTAAACAGCTGCTAAAAGCAATGATTTCCTAAAGCCGTTTTTGCATGGCGGTAACGCAATCACGATCTCCCGCCAACTCAATGTTGTGAACTCAATGCGCATCGCGGCACGGGGTATGATGCAATACCCTAGCTGTCAATTTTTGTTCATTGCAATTTAATTACTGGTATATTACTAAGTATCAAGCTTGAAGTTGATGAAAATATTAATTAATAACCATAAAAATGTAATTGATGGCTGTCAGATAGTACGAACGGTCAAAGCAATACACATATGTTAATGCACATGTGGGGTTTTCCAACATTCACAGGTCGTTCTATAAATAATGTGATGCTCCGACATGAAAAAAAGATTCATTATTTAAACACATAATATTTAAAAAATTTTTTTTTTTTTTTTTTTTGCATTAAAGTTCTGAAAATGAAACGTGTGATTAATATTATCAATGTTTACGAATTTACTTTATGAACCTTTCAATTTAGGTCTATGTTCAAACGCATGTGCTTCTAAAACACAGTGACCTATATATTCAGAAGCACTCCAAATGACAATATCTACATGCAGTAAGCATTACATTGGTGCTTCATAATAAGAACAAAAAGTTTCAAGATGACTGCATGAGTAGATACATAAAAAAAAATAAGGGGGGTCGTTAGGGGCCTATTTGTAGATAGCAAAAGTAGCACAATAGTGTCAATACATAAAACAGTAAAAAGACTTTATAGAAAATTTTAATAGAACAATTTTTCGTGATTATAGATCTCTTTACGTAAAAAACTCTATTGTTGAATAATTTTTAAGTAAAAATTGACAATTTGTTCAAAATATATATTTAGCTTTTATTTACCTTTTCTTTAAAAAAAAAATAAAAAGAATTTATTACTGAATTTGTATTTTTCATTTAAATAGGAATTTAGATAAAATAAACCTTATTGCCAAGAAACGCCTCAGGCCGTCAATTCAGCGACCCCCACCCTTGCAGTAAGAAATTTTTGTGGAAAACACTTAGTAATATTCTAATATATACTACATTTCCTTACATTTTACATCCATGTCAAGCACGTAAGCCATTATGGCCCTTCAGGCCTTTGATTTTCTACTTTGGTTTTTAAAAAACGATCCCGATTTTAATACTGTCTGTTTATCATTTATTGTATTTAATTAATTAATTTCTGTTTTTAATAAAATGATATTTAATTAACCCCTTAATCTATGTAGTTCACCATGCTTATACCCCTTCCAATGGATACATTTAATCCCCTAATTGCTCCAGGCTATGTTACCTGCATGTACAGCTGTGTCAATGTGTGCGTTCAAGCGTCAAGTGATTTCCTGTGGCTAATTTACACCTCTGATCTGTGTGCATTGAATAAACAAGTCTGATATTCATATCCCGTTTTATAAAACATAAATCCGAAATTTTAGGATGAATTTTCAAATCCTAATCTTGTGGGGAGAAAAATGCTTTGTTGGGAAAAAAAATGGGGATGATCGATTTTGCGGGTGAAAACAATGACATGCCGTGGGTTATTATGAGTGGTGGGTGAGAGGTCAGTTTTGCGGGTGTGACCCAACAAATGTGGGTCACTTGGCAGGTCTGCTACTAATGTGTTCAGAACCTTTTATTTTTCTGTGTTCTGCAAATTATAAAACCCGATGAGGTCAGAGTAGCTTTGACAATGGCTCTGGCGAGAGTTAGTGAGACTTCAGCGAGATAGGGTAAATTATTCATGGAAATGTGGCTAGGAATGACTACATGTAGCACGTGGAGACACGTTAAACAGAAAAGTTATGTTGCATTTTAGATATCACCACCCTATAATATCATTCTGTAGAAATGTACTTCAATCGATCTTTCTTGAATTTATTCAATTTTAAATTATAAGTATTCTCTATGATACAATTTTCTGCTGTCCTGAATTAAAATTTGTTTTTGGACAAATATTGCATGGGAACAGAGACTATATTTTTGGGCCTCAGATTAGCAAATGAGGCACCAATGTGACTTTAACTGACAAAACAGATGAATGAGAATTGCATTATGGGTTACTATACGACTACTGCAGGAATTTTACACTTGATGAATTCCTTTATTGTATGATCGGTGATTACAATTGTCATTGCCAACACATTTGATCACGAGTATAGTTATGTAAAAATGTTTTGTTCATTTAAATGCTTGTATTACGAGAAGTTGCTCGTTTTTCTTTCCATTGAAGTGCTGGTGTTCTGAACTTGACACTATAACTATACATTTTATTAAACATATTTTTATCTAGTTAACAACAAATTGAATACACCCATGATATTTTTCATAGTTTCTAATGTTTGCATTTTGTTCATAAGAACATTTTTATTTTGCACTCCATTGACAGGATCATAGATTGACCCGAACCACATGTTTGAAGTAAAATGTAAACATGTATTTGGCATAAACGTATTCAATCAACAATTAGTAATTGCTCGTGGTAAGATCCTCTGTGCGCATAAATAGCAATAGCCATATGAGGCAAACAAAGGTTTGTCAATGTAGATGATATTACACATTTTTATTACCAGCGTATCGGTCGTTAGTGAGCTGTAATTTTTGCAGTAAACTATGTAAAGATGCATTAATTGTTATTTAACCCCCCCCCCTTAAGCCACCCATTTCTGTTGAAAATCATAAAAGTCTTTAAGAAAGGTGTGGAAACATTTTTTCAGGACATGTTTTTAGAAGAAACAGACTATAGTAATTTCCTGTTTACCGCCAATTTTATTTATAAAACTGGTTCTACCCTATTATCTTTGAAAAAGTAAACATAAACCATGTGTGTTGAATTTAAATCACAATAACTTTAGCAGGTTGGGGGAAACGTAAATTCTGCTATAATAGTGGTATCTCACTATTACAGTGAAATTACGCTATATTTCCTGCCGTCGATACCCTCAATTTCACCCGATACCATGCAAGATGTTTCAACCGCATGTCATGGTGGGTATTAAAATGATCAAAAACTGTCATGCTTGCATTTTTTGAATTTTAATAAAGTTTCTACCATTGCGTTTAATAATGCGAGCACTCTTTTTTTAACGGAAGTTGCATTTTTAACATAGCAACCGATGATTACAGGGTATTTAAGCCTGTTTGAATCTCATTTATTTCTCATTAAAGTGCACAAATTGATGCTTGTTACAATTGTCAACTCAGACTGGAAAGGGTTTATGGAATTAAACAAGAAAAAGATTATTTCTGTCTGCATGGTTACGGGTATGGAGGCCTGTTATGGTAAACGTAAAGACCCAATATGGCAAACATAAAACAAGAGGCCCATGGGCCTTATAGGTCACCTGAGCATTATGCAACAACTTTCCAGTGATTAAACTTGATTCATGTTTTAAGCCAGATGTTATGGCATTCACAATTTTGAAAGAGGCACCATTGATCATCATAACAATACACTTAGCAGTTGCTTAGTTTGTTTACTTAATACCCATACGCAGGGTAAGGGAAAAAAATGCATTTCAACTAATCAGTAATATTCAGCAATAATCAGTAGTGCCCCTACCATACATGAGCCCCTACTTGTTATTTGATTAATACCAAGGAGCAGATTTCAAACCATTCATTCATTTTCAGTATATAAGTACAGCCCCCCCCCCCTCTATGGTACCCCTGACCCTGGGGCCTTGAAATTCACAATTCTGTAAGATATGGGCACTTGTCTATCATAACTATATGCATCATAACTTTATTTGTAGTTCATCTGCTTAATACCCTGGAGCAGAGAAGAAAATTTTTAAAGATTTAATGTATTTTCACTATATAATCAATAGAGCCCCACCATAACACCAGAACCCCTGACCCTGGGGCTATAAAATTCACAATTGTGGAAGAGGCATTCTTGCTCATCATAACTATGTACTTAGTTAGTTTATTTATTTCCTAGGAGCAAAGGAGAAGATTTTCAAAGAATTCATATATTTTCACTATATAATCAATACAGTCCCACCCTAACCCCTGACCCTGGGGCCATAAAATTCATTATTATGGTAGAGGCACTCTTGCTCATCATAACTATGCACTTAGTAAGTTTATTTAATACCCAGGAGGAGAATTGAAGATTTTCAAAGAATTCATGTATTTTCACTATATAATTGGGGCCAAAAAATACACAATTATGGAAGAAACATTCTTGCTCATCATAACTATGCACTTAGTTAGTTTATTAAATACCCAGGATCAGAGAAGAAGATTTTCAGAGAATTCATGTATTTTCACTATATAATCTATAGAGCCCCACCCTAACACCAGAACCCCTGACCCTGGGGCCAAAAAATACACAATTATGGAAGAGGCATTCTTGCTCATTAAAACTATGTACTTAGTTAGTTTATTAAATACCCAGGAGCAGAGAAGAAGATTTTCAGAGAATTCACGTATTTTCACTATATAATCTATAGAGCCCCGCCCTAACACCAGAACCCCTGACCCTGGGGCCATAAAATTCACAATTTTGGTAGAGGCACTCTTGCTTATCATAACTATGTACTTAGTTAGTTTATTTGATACCCAGGGGCAGAGAAGAAGATTTTCAAAGAATTCATGTATTTTCACTATATAATCAATAGAGCCACGCCCTAACACCAGAACCCCTGACCCTGGGGCCATAAAATTCACAATTTTGGTAGAGGCACTCTTGCTTATCATAACTATGTACTTAGTTAGTTTATTTGATACCCAGGGGCAGAGAAGAAGATTTTCAAAGAATTCATGTATTTTCACTATATAATCAATAGAGCCCCGCCCTAACACCAGAACCCCTGACCCTGGGGCCATAAAATTCACAATTTTGGTAGAGACACTCTTGCTCATCATAACTATGTACTTAGTTGATTTATTTAATACCCAGGAGCAGAGAAGAAGATTTTCAAAGAAATAATGCATTTTCACTACCTAATTATTTAGCCCCGCCCTAGCACTAGAACCCCTGACCCCAGGGCCATGAATTTCACAATTTTGGTAGAGGACTCATTGCTGATTACAATCATGCAAACAGTTTGACTGCTCGATGTCCAGGAGTAAAGAAGAAGATTTTTAAAGATTGCATTAATTTTAGTGGTTTTGGCCCCACCCCTCAGGCCCCAGGGGGGCAGGGATCATGAAATTCACAATTTTTGTTCCCCTTCACCCATAGATGCTTTATGCCAAATCTGGTTGAAATTGGTTCAGTGGTTGCAGAGAAGAAGCTGAAAATGTTCAAATGTTAACGCACAACGCACGACGCACGACGACGGACGAAAACGGATAGCAATAGGTCACCTGAGTTTACTCAGGTGACCTAAAAAGAGTATATTGATAAACTCTATTATATCTTCTTAACAAAATCAATTTATGATAAATAATCCAAAAATTACTTATAAAAACGATCGTAGAAAACACATCTAATTTTTAATTTCGGCTGGTTAATTGTTTATTTCAGAAAAAAGACTCAATTTACTTTGGTGTCGGGAATATTTTACAAGAGTGCCTGTAACCTTATTTTAACACATGTTCAAATAATTATTAATTAACCATCATTTCAACTCCGCATAAACGTATTTTATTTATCGGCGCTTTATGTTTATGCACTTAGGCAAGAACGATTTAACTTTAAAATCTGAGAGAAATAGCTGTAGGTTTTTAGCTCTACTGGTCAGAGACCAGAAGAGCTTATGCGATAGTAATGCGTCCGTCGTCCGTCCGTCTGTCTGTCTGTCTGTCTGTCTGTAAACAATTTTTCAAAATGCTACTCCTCCTACAGTTTTGGTCGATTTCAATATAACTTGGCACACAAGTAGACTACACTAAGATACATAATTTTGTGCATCGGTTTTTGATTTCAATGAACGGTGTTGCCGTGGTTACTAAAAATAAAAATTTCTGTGAAATTCTTTCAAAATGCTACTCCTCCTACAGTTTTGGTCTAATTTCAATATAACTTGGCACAAAAGTAGACTACACTAAGATACATAATTCTGTGCATCTGTTTTTGATTTCGATGAACGGTGTTGCCGTGGTTACTAAAAATAGAAATTTCTGTGAAATTCTTTCAAAATGCTACTCCTCCTACAGTTTTGGTCCAATTTCAATATTACTTGGCACACAAGTAGACTACACTAAAATACATAATTCTGTGCATCGGTTTTTGATTTCGATGAACGGTGTTGCCATGGTTACTAAAAATAGAAATTTCTGTGAAATTTTTTCAAAATGCTACTCCTCCTACAGTTTTGGTCTAATTTCAATATAACTTGGCACAAAAGTAGAACTACACTAAGATACATAATTCTGTGCATCGGTTTTTGATTTCGATGAATGGTGTTGCCGTGGTTACTAAAAATAGAAATTTCTGTGAAATTCTTTCAAAATGCTACTCCTCCTACAGTTTTGGTCCGATTTCAATATTACTTGGCACACAAGTAGACTACACTAAAATACGTAATTCTGTGCATCGGTTTTTGATTTCGATGAACGGTGTTGCCGTGGTTACTAAAAATAGAAATTTCTTTGAAATTCTTTCAAAATGCTACTCCTCCTACAGATTTGGTCCGATTTCAGTATAACTTGGCACACAAGTAGACTACACTAAGATACATAATTCTGTGCATCGGTTTTTGATTTCGATGAACGGTGTTGCCATGGTTACTAAAAATAGAAATTTCTGTGAAATTCTTTCAAAATGCTACTCCTCCTACAGTTTTGGTCTAATTTCAATATAACTTGGCACAAAAGTAGACTACACTAAGATACATAATTCTGTGCATCGGTTTTTGATTTCGATGAACGGTGTTGCCGTGGTTACTAAAAATAGAAATTTCTGTGAAATACATTCAAAATGGTGTACCCCCATAGTTTTAGACTGATTTCAATATTACTTGGCACACAAGTAGGCTACACTAAGATACATAATTCTATAATTATCGGTTTTTGATGAATGGTGTTTCCTTGGTTACTAAAAATAAAAATTTCTGTAAAATACTTTCAAAATGCTACTCCTCCTACAGTTTTGGTCTGATTTTGATATAACTTGGCATACAAGTAGACTACACTAAGATACATAATTCTGTGCATCAGTTTTTGATTTCAATGGACAATGTTGCCATGGTTACTAAAAATAGAAATTTCTGTGAAATGCTTTCAAAATGCTACTCCTCCTACAGTTTTGGTCCAATTTCATTATAACTTGGCTCACAAGTAGACTACACTAAGATACATAATTCTGTGCATCGGTTTTTGATTTCGATGAACGGTGTTGCCTTGGTTACTAAAAATAGAAATTTCTGTGAAATTCTTTCAAAATGCTACTCCTCCTACAGATTTGGTCCGATTTCAGTATAACTTGGCACACAAGTAGACTACACTAAGATACATAATTCTGTGCATCGGTTTTTGATTTCGATAAACGGTGTTGCCGTGGTTACTAAAAATAGAAATTTCTGTGAAATTCTTTCAAAATGCTACTCCTCCTACAGTTTTGGTCTGATTTTGATATAACTTGGCATACAAGTAGACTACACTAAGATACATAATTCTGTGCATCGGTTTTTGATTTCAATGGACAATGTTGCCATGGTTACTAAAAATAGAAATTTCTGTGAAATTCTTTCAAAATGCTACTCCTCCTGCAGTTTTTGTCTGATTTCAGTATAACTTGGCACACATGTAGACTATACTAAGATACATAATTCTGTGCATTGGTTTTTATTTTGATGAGTGGCAAGGATCATTTTTCTATTTATTGCTGATTTAAAGTCTCAAGTCCCAACTGCTACTTTTCTCTTCCTTTGTTTTAAGTATAAACCAGTAGAGCTACAGTCTCGACAGAGACTTCTGGTTTTTCTTGTTATTCGTATAAATCTAATTATATTCATATGAAATGAAAGTATATCGCAAAAAATCGCACTTAAAGTATCAATTTTTCAGACTTCTAGATTTATACCAAAGTGTTGTTGTTTAAACCACAAGGAAACATCAAATAACCAATTGCCACTGCTCAATATTCAGCAAAAAGTGTCTAAAATATTATTGACTCAATTCAAATTTTCAACTATTAAAAATTGATGCAAAGCATCAAAGCGGTTGCAAACAATTTAGCATTTGTTAAAAAAGTACTTTCACAGTTTTGAAAGCATATCCATGCAATGGAAGCACAAGATATTCAAAGCTGAACTAGAACCTTTAGAAGCGTATATTTTCATCTTCAATAAATTCTTAACATTATTCATCATTGACTTTATTACATCGATGAGTCCATCTGATGAGCAATTACATTAAAATCTCTATTTACTTATTTTTTTCAATTATTTATTTATATTGCTTTGAAGACAGTCAAAAATTAAAAAGAGCGAACAACGTGCAGATACCCTGGATCTTTATCACGTGATAATGCCCTTGGTTTCTGCAGAATAGGCTATGCTGCACGGCGCTTTGCAAAATGTAGAAACAAAAGTATCCTTGTATCATTCGCAGCTGTAACATATTCAAAACAATTTTTATTAATTGAGTTTATCATTTTTTTAACCATGCACTATGTAACACATCATTACCATCCGGAAAATCATAATTTCCTTTTATATCTATATAGTACCTTTTGTATACTCTTTTTACATAGTCAAAATTATCAAATATCTTGATGAGAAATGACAATGAAATTGAAACATTATAACAACAATTAATATTTAGTTTAAAGCAAATTTTTCCACATGTTATCAGTGAAGAATTATTTTACTGAACTATTACAATAACAACTTCTCATTTTCCATGTGCACCATCTAACACAACCACAAGAAGATCGGCCGCAGCAGCGGCGACTGATAATAATGGGTCTTTTTTTTTTACCATAATGGGCCTCCATACCTGTAACCGTGCAGACAGAAATAATCTTTTTCTTGTTTAATTCCATAAACCCTTTCCAGTCTGAGTTGACAATTGTAACAAGCATCAATTTGTGCACTTTAGTGAGGAATAAATGAGATTCAAACAGGCTTAGACACCCTGTAATCATCAGTTGCTATGTTAAAAATGCAACTTCCGTTAAAAAAAGAGTGCTCGCATTAATAAACGCAACGGTAGAAACTTTATAAAAATTCAAAAAATGCAAGCATGACAGTTTTTGATCATTTTAATACCCACCATGACTTGCGGTTCAAACACCTTGCATGGTATCTGGTGAAAATTGAGGGTATCTACGGCAGGAAATATAGCGTAATTTCACTATAATAGTGAGATACCACTATTATAGCGGAATTTACGTTTCCCCCCAACCTGTTTAGTAGGGGGTGGAATAGCAAAGCCATGATTGGTCATCAGACTTCTTTTGGATTTAAACTTTTCAATAATAAACCAATTTCTACTTTTTCCTAGCCACATTAATGCTCATGTGAGCGATGTGGGCCATGGGCCTCTTGTTTTCCCGTCTGATGACTCCCACTTTTAAAAATGATACTACATCCCTGTATCTGTTTATTTTTATGTAAGAGTACGATATAACAAATTTCTTCCTCTTCTTCAATCCCCCCTCTCCAACCTTCCCTTTGAAAAATTTCAAGAATCGAGTCTGTTTCACTAAAATATTTACAAGCTAGTAATCATGAAAAGCAGTATTAAGATTTGTCTTAATTTTGAAAAACAATGATAATGTATCAATACATATAATTTTAAAATATTAAAAAGAAAAAAATAGTGTTTATACAGCTTTAAAAAGAAACAGACGATTGGAGAGTGGTGAAATTGGAGATAATATAGAGGGGGGAAAATCATGGTTAATAATTTGATGGTATCATCGAGTAAAGTTTAAGTGATTCATCTTAGGAAAAAAATCTATATTATATTAATAAAATTTGGCTGGGTTAGACAGAATCCGGAGTGCAGGAAATATGCAGGAAAATATTAATTTTGAAATTTTGTTGTTTATTTACAAGTACATCATATACATAATATAAAATATAACTAAATGATAAAATTAATCAATATTTTGGAGCCTAGAAATTATAAAATAGTCTCGCATGACATATTCTGTATATTCTTGTTTGCTCACGAAGTTTGAAAGTTGGGGTGAAATGTTACTTAAGGTATGTCACTCGTGAAGTTTGTTAAATCAAGGATTTATTGAGAAGTATATTTTGGATAAGTACTCATATAGAGTGACTCAAAATTGCAGAGAAAATAGGGGGTCAGTGTTCATCTTACTGATCTACCGAACAATAAAGTTGACCTTTTTGCTTAAATTTTCACTCTTTGGTTAATTAATTAAACCTTTATTATATTTTATCAGATGTAACCATGGCAAAAAATATTATCATATTTTATGTAAAATATTTTGAATAATATTTCTCATTGAAAAAATCTTGCAAATTAATGCGCGTAAATTATTGTGTGACCTTTTTGCACTAAAAAGTAACATATTTTGGGGTATTAAAAAACTAAATAGGCAGTAAAACATTTTCTTAAATCAAGCTTTTTACAACTTAAGTGCTGATCAGTCACAAGTATTGAGTACTTTAAAATAATGAAAGAAAAAGTTGGGGTCAGTGATGTTAATTTTGAAATATTGGTCAAAATATGTGATTTTCAGGCAAAAAATGGTGTTAATTTTATAGTGACTTACTTGACATATCTTCATTTTTTGGCAAAGTTTGTTGAAGGAAGGTGTAAAACTTGTTCTAAAAATATAAATTAAGACCTATATTAAATATTCCTAGCAATATCATAATGAAAAATGTTCTCCGAGTAAAAGTATGTGAGGCTAAAATTCAAGATATTAAATTTAATAAATGTGCAGATTTGCAGAATTATCTGCTAAATATCCTTCCACCACAAAAAAAAGTCCCTCACAAATCTTGCTTCTTTGTAGCTTTTTGAGCAGTTTTTTTGTTGAATGTTAAAACATTTACATTGTTGAAATTAAATATGTTATGAAAATTGAATTTTGATGAATAGTTTTGAAGTAAGAGGTTCTGCGTGAACTTTTTCAAAAAGCTGACGAATGACCTACCTTAAATCAAAATCTAAAGGCACGCATATTTTAGGCCTACTATATATCAAGCGGAGCAGGTTTCGCTTGTCAAAGAGCTCATTCAATGTATAACCAGTAATGCACAATTATTTACGATGTGATAATTATTGGATTGTACTTTTGTCTTCCCCACAGTGTTACGGTGCCACTTGAAATTTGTTTGATTTTCAGTCCCGATTTATATTTTGATTTGTAAATCTTGTACATATATTTTTGTATTTATTAGCTCACCTGAGCTTTTCAGATCAAAATTTGTCCGTTGTCTGTCGTCGTCAGTGTCGTCGTAGTCGTCGTTGGTGTTGTAAACTTTTCACATTTTCATCTTCTTCTCAAGAACCACTGAACCAATTTCAACCAAACTTGCTACAAAGTATCCTTGGGTAAAGGGGATTCAAGTTTGTTCAAAGGAAGGGCCCTTGCCCTCTTCCAAAGGGAGATAATTATAAATTAAAGAAAAAAATAATGGCATTTTTAAAACAAATCTTCTTCTCAAGAACCTATGGGCCAGGGAAGAGAAACTCATGTGGAATCATCCTTAGGTAGTGTAGATTCAAATTTGTTCAAATCATGGCCCCCAGGGGTAGGGTGGGGCCACAATGGCCCATCAAAGTTTTACATAGGAATATATAGGAAAAATCTTTAAACAATCTTCTTCTACTCAAGATGAATAGGGACAGGAAAGATGAAACTCATGTTGACTCATTCTCAGGTAGTGTTCATTCAAGTTTGTTCAAATCATGACCCCCGGGGCCCGGGGGTAGGGTGGGGCCACAATGGCTGATTAAAGTTTTACATACATGTAGGAATATATGGAAATCTTTAAAAATTTCCTTCTCAAGCACTGCAAAGCCATGATTAGTGATATTTATATTGAAGCATCCTCAGATAGTGTAGATTCTAGTTTGTTCAAATCATAACCCCCAGGGAAGGGTGTGGCCACAGTGGGGGGTCCAAGTTTTACATTAAAACATATTTTAAATAATCTTTTTCTATAGAATAGCATAGCCATGGTTATTGATATTTATATGGAAGCATCCTCAGATAGTGTAGAATTAAATTATTCAAATCATAACCTCCAAGGGTAAAGAAGGGTCTCAATGGTGAATCAAAGTTTTACATAGGAAAATAAAGAGGAAAATCCCAATAACAGAAACACTATGTTTAGTCATATTGACATGTAAGCATCCTCATGCATTGAATATTTAAATTTGTTCAAATCATGAGTACACTTTGGAGGTAGGGAGGGAAGCAAGCAATGGGGAGTCAAATTCAATTTATTACAAAAAAAATCTATAAAAATCTTTCTCTCAAGAAGTTATATGCAGTATTGATATGGAGGCATTCTCAAGTAGAATAAGAAATTCAAGCCCCTTCCCGACCCCCCCCCCTTACCCCCCCCCCCCCCTCAGTAAACTTTTCAGTTCTGATCCAATAAATGTGCTTGTTCCTAGCTGATGTGCTCAGGTGAGCCATGTGGCCCCTGGGCCTCTTGTGTTATAATGTGATAAAAGGAGTTAAATCAAAGTTAATTTTGTTTAAAATTGTAATTTAATCATATAATATTTTTTTCAAGCGGGCTGTGTCCCCACCACATTTCACTCGGAGTTCGTCTCATGGCACTGCTATTGTAAACACAGATTAGCACATGCATCCACCACAAAAGGGGTTAATCGCTTTAAAGTAACTCAAGTTATTATGTGTGGCCGGATTAGAGGAAATGATTACCATTAATTATGAGCAGTTGGGACCTGTATGGCCATTCGGAATACAGAATAGACAGTATCCCAACTACACAGAATTTTTTCTAATGAATTTGTTAAAGAAATGCGTGGGACTAAAATTTATAGACGTAATGGACAAAAATCCAGAGTACTCAGAGTCCGGATTAGACAAATTTTACTGTATATTTATTGTTATATTAACCAAATATTACCGAATGATTATCAAAACTGGTGAATCTTTGATACTTCTAAATTTAAATGTAAAGTCATTTTTCATATTGGTCACACGTATGAACAACGATTATATCAATTAAGTAAGAAGATTCGTATCAGCAATATTTTTACATATGGTAAGTATGAAAGTTGTTCGTTACTATGGCCACACTTTGGGAAAATCTGTCGAAAAATCAGCAATTTAAAAGTTTTTATGAAACTGTCACATCTTCAAACCATCTCACATGCCTAACAGTGCATTATTATACCCCATGCAACTAGTTGCGGGAGGTATAATGTTTTTGACCCGTCCGTCCGTCAGTCAGTCAGTCCTCTTTTTTTGTCAGCGCAACTCCTCATAAACTGCTGCACAGAATTTCGTCAAACTTTGCAGATATTTAGGACACAATGTGTAGATGTGCATATTACCAGGAAATTCCGATTCCATTATTTTTTCCGGGAATTTCTGCACTTTTTAACTTAGGCATTTGGCCATACCTTGAATATAGAGATGAACAGATTGTCAGCGCAACTCCTCATAAACCGCTGCACAGAATTTCGTCAAACTTTGCAGATATTTAGGACACAATGTGTAGATGTGCATGTTACCAGGAAATTCCGATTCCTTTTTTTTTTCCGAGAATTTCCACACTTTTTAACTTAGGCATTTGGCCATACCTTGAATATAGAGATAAACAGTTTGTCAGCGCAACTCCTCATAAACCACTGCACAGAATTTCGTTAAACTTTGCAGATATTTAGGACACAATATGTAGATGTGCATATTACCAGGAAATTCCAATTCCTTTATTTTTCCGGGAATTTCCACACTTTCCAACTTAGACGTTTTGGCCATATTTTGAATATATAGATGAACAGTTTGTCAGCACCACTCCTCTTAAACTGTTGTACATAGTTTCGTCAACCTATGCAGATATTTAGGACATATTCCATTATTTTATCCCAAAGAGTTTTGCCTATTATTCAAGAAAGTTTCTCAAAATCCCCCCCCCCCAACCACTTCAAATTAATGTTTGGATTTTTGTATAATGCCATGAAATATTGATTCCATTATTTATCTAGAAACTTCATTCCACATTTAAATGTCCTCATATGCAAGACATTTTGATGTGAAGATTTTTTTGCAATTATTGCCCTTTTTGATCTATACTATGTATTTAAAGTGCACTGTGCCTTTCATTATGTGTTTCACCGTCAAGTTTTGGGGGAGCGTGGGGTATGTGAGCTAGCTCACTTATTCTTTCATTTAATAAAATGAGTTACGTAAGGAAAAGAAGTGTGTTGCCCTTATTTCTTGACTTAGGGTAGTTATGTTAGTTTAAGAGTTGTAAATTGTGCTTTACAGGTAAAATTAATTTCATTACCACATGTATTGGTAACAAAATTAGGGTGTAGTGTAAGGAGTGTCCTTAAAGGTCAAATATCAAGGAAATAGATATACTTGTATATAATATATGTTGTAAACAATGGTTAAAAAGAAGGAATTATAATATTCGTTTAATTTTAAACCTCGTTGTTTTCTTTATTTACCTGTTCAAATATCGCTAAAAATAACATTCATCAATAGAGTTACTTCCCCTTTTTGTGACGTCATTAGAGACACTCGACAAATGCATGGTCTATGTAAAATGTCGCTTATATTTATAGTGTTTCGTGTTTATTGGGCTCAAAACCATCTCTTTTTAAACTGAATGTCCATATTTCCCTCAATTTCAGGTGCGTAAGAATTTAAATATATACTCATGTCTTGTTCCGATTTATTGGTACAGTTAAAAGCCCACATGGCAACATCTCGCAAACAATAATGTTCCAAACACGGCACTATAGCATGCACTTCCTATTTCACACTGTCTCTGATGACGTCACGCAACAAGGGAGATAAGCGATTTACAATAAATGATCCACTTGTCACACAGGTTAGTTTAAACGACTATTAGTGAAGGAAATTGGTGACAAAAAAATTAAAAGACCTCAGAATGTCATTCATATTGCTCCAGAGGCTGAAAATAATGGATAATTATGAATTTTCACAAAATATTATACTTGACCTTTAACAAAACAACATTGACGCATTGCAGAGAAGGATCCCTGATATAGTATTAATAAATATTTTCTTGAAAATTTTCATGTTACTAATGTTATTTGCAGTACAAGAGAGAGAAAATTTACATGGTATCAAAAATGAAGAAATGAAGAAACCTGTAGCAAAGGGAGGCTTTGATGAAAAGTGAGTTAATTTTTAAATATTTTTTTCAATTTCAACAATC